>NC_140942.1:37420087-37642587 GCF_014529385.1 Adiantum capillus-veneris
CTATGCATGAAGAGCATTAATCAATTGGAGAAAGATAGTGGCTTTCTGGATTGGCAATGCTCCTATGCCTTAGTGGTCGCCTGGTAAAGGCTTTTGGTGGATCCCTCCAAGTACTCTTGTATGGTACGTGGGCTATATTTCACCAGAGCAATAGATAACCCCCCTTCTCCTCTCCATCAGAGGAAGCTACTTCATTGGACTTTAGCCCGCCTTTCTCTTGCATACAAAGCTGTAGTGGTCAACTAGGTGTTGTTGGCCACTACGTGGTACATTACATCTGGCTGGATCTTTTTGAGTTCTTGCATCATACAACTAGAATGGTTGACAAGGAACTTCTTGTGGAGAGGACAATACACACAAATAGCTTGAGCCAAGGTTTCTTGGTAGGTCATAACTTTACCCTGCTTTCAAAAAGGGTTTGGGGATCATATACCCAACATGAAAGAGTAGAGCCCTCCTTGGGAATTTGGTGGTCAGAGGTCTTCTCCCATGGACAAAGCCCTAGAAGGATTTGTTGCTTCACAAGATTCAAGATCGCATACCTCAGACAAGCGGCCCCTAGAGGCCTTCCACCCGGTGCATCTTTATAGAGTTACGTAGAGTAGGTCTGAGGAGGAGGTGGGAGGGTTGTTTTTTGCTAAACTTGCTTTGATATTGGGAGCAGCTGCTGCTGCGGGGGGGCCTTGAGCAACATCAACCCACATGCATTGAGGAGCAATTGAGGCAGGCACTTTTCTGGAACCCCTTGGTCAATAGATGGCGAGGCCATGGGATTGGTATAGGCCTCAATTCTCTTGGGGATCCATGGCAGAGGGTCGAGCCCATACTTTTGGAGACTGGTTGCAATTTTCAGTTCTTCTCGAGGAGATGTAGGACATTCAACTGCCCTGCAATGAGCAGAGCATAGAGCATGTGTTAAGACATTACAGAGGCTATCCTCGTAGAGTGGAACACCTCTCAAGAGTTGGTAGCAGCCCACTAGATGGGGAACTTCACGCATCTGGAGGTCCTCATCTTAGTCAAAGCCTCTACAGCCATAGGGTCTTGTAGTTTCTTTGAGATACAAGGAGAGGGAAAACTTCGTAGCATCTTAACAAGGCACCAGAGGTAGCTTAGTGCTTCTTTCAAATGATATGAGTAGTGGGCATCTGTGGAAAGACTTGTGTCATTGATCCTAACCCTGCTGATCTTGAGACTGGCCATTAATACCTATGGGGTTGGGAGAGCAGTCCTTTGGCAACTGTGTAGTGGGATGCATGGGAGGAGTGTTTTCCCCTCTTACTCAATGAACCACCCGGGGACTCCGTTGTTTTAGTACACAGCTTGGCTGGGCATCACATACTGACAACTCGGAGAGAAGCTCATCCTACTACAGTGAACCACTAGTAGGAGGAGGGTCTCACAACATAGTGTTTGACAGGATTTTGGGAGCAGTTGTGGGAAAATCAACAACCAAGGAGAGAGACCTTGTTTTAGTGGTTAGTGGCACATAGATCTACTACAATTGGGAGTTAGCTGGTACATGGTGGCCTATATTGGCAGCATGCACAGCTTGCAGCCATTCATTTGAGACCCAGTGACATTGTCTATGGGACATAGTGGCCTATTGGAAGCATGCACAACTTGTAGCCATTCACTTGAGACCCACTGACATTTCTATGGGATTCTTCAGTGGCACAACAGGTGTGGCTTCGGATCCTACAATTGATGCATGTGCTTTCTCAAGCCCAACAATACACTTGGGGTGTTGCTGATTGGTCCACCCTTACGGACCCATCACTTTTTTTCGAGTTGGATTCAATTATCAAGATAATTGTGATACAAGATGGTAGACCTTCCCTTCAGACGGCCATAGAGATCATCCCTCCGGAGGGAAGCAACGATAGAGAGATGTAATGGGAGCTTATTTACAGCCTGACACTCTCGTTCATTTGGACGGCCCATTTCTTTTGCATCTTTGAGGCTCACCTTGTCCGATTGGCAGAGACTATTTATGACTTTTACCTAGAGCTCCTCCACACACTCAAGGGCCAGTTCGAGTGTCTCTAGGGTAGCTCTCACCGCATGTGGGAGCATTTAGAGGATTTTTTGAGATTGTGAGGGCCTGGACCTTTCTTCACCATGGTTCAAGGTGCACCCCAATGGCAGTACCGACCACTAGTGTGGTTGTTTCCCCAACCTATCTCCTGAATTAGTCATCTTTGTACATATTCTATTTTTCATTGGGAGAGTCTCCCCATTTGCTAATGTAGCCCTCTATTACATGGAGAGTTTGTAGCTCATTGGGCATGTTTGTTAACTAATGAAAGGATTTTTTTGGGGGAAAAAATAAGACAAAGAAAAATAAGAATTGGAAATTGTATAAAGGTGTCGCCTTCACACATTACAGAGAAGATAGGATACTCGAGTCTTGGGACAAGGATAGGGATATATCTGGTGAAGTATATGTGATTGCTTGAAAGATAACTAGATAACTTTAAAATACTCAAGAAAAAATGAAGTAAAATATTCTAAAAAGAGAAAAGGTGGGAATGACTTGATAAATGCACACTTGCAAGGGTATGCAACAATTTGCATGCTTCTTTCAATTGCTTGAAACATATTCTTGGTTTTACATGTTTGGAATATTGTTTCTCCTAGTAGCATAGTACTACCTTGGAAAGGTGCATTTATTGAATGGTTCGGTGGGAAGGTGGATTTCGAAGGGTTAAATTGTTGGCTGAAAAGTTGAACCTAATTTTATGTTGTATATTAAGTTAAGTTAAAAACGAAAAAAGCGATTTTGATTTATGGAGCAAGGATCAAACTTGGGAACGAGGGCCTTGTGTAGCTATTAAATACACTCATGTCAAGGGGAACTCACTGACAACTGTGCTTGGTCATAACCGGGGAAAAAGTGTTAGTGACCTTGAACCAAGTGTGAATTAGAAAACTCTCACTAGTTGACCTCGGAAGGTAGATTTTAAGAATAGTATGATGGCTTTGATTGGAAATATTGAATTAATAAGGAAAGATATTTTGGGTTCAAGGGTTCCATATGAGATAAAGTGAATGTTATCACCCCCTTGAATTGGCATCAAAGAGCAAGAGAAGTCATGTTGTCTTAGTGTCGGTCTCAAGTGGGATGGTTTTCAAGAATCGCGGTGTATCCATTTGGAGATGGTGCAGTTGGTGGTCCCTAGCATAGCCCTCACAAGTGGTATAAGAGCGCATTTTTTATCCTCATCTAGATAAACATTTTTAGTATGAAATTTTTGTAGGAAGAGAGTGAGGTATTGACAAAAATGTCATGGGACTATTAAGAAGAGGAAGTTCTTTGGTTTTTGCAAAAACTAATCGAGATAGCAAGTCTAGAAAAGAAAGCAAAGAAAGAAAAAGAGGCAATGATAAAGATCTGTGTCTACCTCATTTGTCCTACCAAAGAGAGAATTTAAAATCTGCAAGCAAAGAATTGGAAATGTTCAAAAATAGGAGACCTAATATAGTATAAGTTGAATACTACCTTGGGGGCCATGACTATGATTTGTGTAGAAATGGTCATAGAAAATCTTTGTGTAGAAATGGTCATAGAAAAATTGGGAGTAGGTTCCAAGTAGTATTGTATTGTTAGGTCCCAAGTACTATTGTATTGTCAGGTCTTGTGACCAAACCTATGGAAAAAAGCTTAGGAGGAAATGTTTAGCTAACCACAAATGGACGTGCTTGTTGGGCCCTTATTAACATACCCTTTGGAAACAAATTGGCATTGTGTTTGAGATCGCAAGTCAATATTTTATCCAAGTCTATAATATTGTATTTTGCATTACTATTAATCCTAGGGATTTAAGAGTAGTCCTCTCAAAAATGTGAAATGGAAGAACTTAGCGTTTTGAAACATACTAAAGACGTGCTTCCCTTCACCGTTAATTATTTCTCAAATGAAGATTTTGATGAGATAAAGAGAATCCATCTTTTGAAATGTCTACCATTTATAGAGGTTTAAATCTGCCCTTGCGTATTTGTAAGATTTATCAACCTATCCCTAAGAGAAAGTGGTTTTTCTTTTTACTTCCCCCATTCAGTCCCTGACCGTTGGCCTGCTACCCGGTCCTACCATTGGCATGACATTACTCCCCCCTTGTAGAAGCGTTTTCGTCCTCGAAAACACAAGTGATGGTATCTTCATGAGAACACTAATGTTTTCCATTGTGGCATCTCTCATGGATCCGGTTCGTTAGAGCGGAACCCTGTGTAGTAGGAGGTTCAATGAAATCAAGAATACCATATTGATTTTCCACATTGTTATCCCTGTGCAACCGTCTTGGTTAATCGACTCATACATAGCGTGAAGACTCCATGTTGAACTCACGTGAGAATGCTAAACGAGTTATCACAAGTAAGAGGTGTCTAAATACAAACCTGGGTTTCAGACTTTTTGTAGGTACTGGAATGTGCAATAAAACCTCTGCTCAACTTTCCATGAAAGTAATATGCTTACATACTCATTAGCGGCAACCAAGTCCTTGACTTGCTGTTGTTTGTTTCCAGTAGCCAACCTCATCAAAACTGATGATGAAGGTTGAGAACTTGAGAATAACAGGTAGAGACAAAAACTAGTCGCAACATGCCTTTCATCATATGAAGCAAACTCCAAACTAGAAAGGTAATTGATCTAGTTGTCTTGCTTCTTGCTAACGTAGGCACTTAGCATATCCTTTAGCGTGGTTTACTAACATATGCGCTTAACATATCCTTTAGTACTAAATAGAATGCGTGTAAGCTGCCCATCCAACGCGGGATGAATAGCAAAGAATAAGAGTGAGGTGCTTTTCCCAATCAATTAAAGACAGTCTTCCATGATTGACGATAACCTACAACTAACCAAGTGAGTTCCAGTCGGATGCTTGATGTGCAGTGGAGCAAAGGAAACTCATAGAGTTTAGATCATCCAATCAGAGACAGTCATACTAAACCATTATCGTATATGGCCGGGTGTGAACTCATACTAAATCCACTAGATAGATTGCACATTGAAGTGCAAACACTTGCAGAAGCAATAAAGTCCATGAATTTTCATGCTGCTCCGAACAAATCTATGTTAAACACTAGGGCCCATAACACCTAGTGTGCATGCATTTAACACAAACGAATTCAAACCGCAATTTCATGATGAGACTTTCCACGGTACCTACGTGAAAGCCTTGCAACATAAGTTGGGCCATAATAGAATGTGAAAACACAATCACACCTAGGTACCAACCGTGAGACACTCTCATTAGCATGGCAGACTTGGCTATACGTAGAAACAACCATCCGTTACTTGGTTGTTTCATAGCACTTGTAATCTCAACAAGTCTGTACTTAGTAGTAGATAATTTTTGGCCACTGAAATTGTTTCTAATATTGTGTGCTCTAAATGGTCTAACAAACGGATGCAACCAGCACCTAGGGACTTTGTCGCAACACATCATTAGGAATTAATCGCCAGTGTCAGTCCCAGAGACTCATATTCTCCACATGTGGATTATGTATCAAATGAGGATGTCAGGAAAAGGGACATCCCTCAAGTACGAGATGTACTTGTGTGTGGAGGTAACTGTAAACACTCTGCGACGTGAGTGAGAGGGACCCTCATAGACTTGCTCCACACTGGCTAAACCGAACTCCGTGAGTTCCTAGACCATGTTGTATCATATGTGACAACATGTGTTAGACAGAACCGTACCATGTAGTTCTGTAACTGTTTCAACAAGAATCAAACCTATCATGGTATCCTGATGAACAGTGAAGAGAGAAAGTGACAATACTTTCTTAAAAGGCTATGCTCTTACATGACCTTGTCACATGGCTAAAGAGCAAGCTGGATGAAAGACTTCTAGCTGGATGAAACTTGTAACCTTGGGTGTTGCCTTTGCAATCCAAACCCATTGGTTAGAATCTACATATTCAAACCCCTTGGCAAGACCCTTGATAGAAACTGCTCAACTAGTAGGTAACGATAACTAACATAGTGGACCGTGTACAAAAATGATTAAAATCAACTTGAAAAGTTGAATTTTTCCACTACCCCATGGTCGATTGCGGACTTCTTTACTTGAAAGTATAAGTGGAATAGATCAAACTGTGATCCTCAATACCTATGGGGTGATTTAGTAATCACCCGCTAGGTCTTACCCCAAAACTGTGTTTCCATGGACACTCATAGTGCCAAAGAGAGAGCAGGAGATCCACACAAGTGAGATGCCTAGCTCTTAGCAACATTCATGCTATCTCAATTGTTTGCTGCATCTAAACTGCGTGGTATACATCAGCTGATGTGAATTTGAAATTATCAGAAACTCAACTCAAGCATTGCACTAAAAACTTGTAGTGCAAAACTGACACCCAAAACAGCCGTAATGGCAAGAGTCTTGCTTGTCCATTAACTCGATGGGTAATCCACTGGATATATATTTCAAATGTGAGAACAAGCACCCAATAAATCCAAAAGTTGGGACATACCCTAGGTCTGACAATGGCTCTTAGCCTTTGTGGCTCATAGCCCTTATGCCAATAACAAATTAGTGTTCAATTGACGAGCTGATAAAGACTAATTTGGGTGGCATCTTGGCCACTTTCTAGCTGAGAGTTAGAGCACCTTGGCTCAGGCTGACTCACGAGTGAAACATGTATCAAAAGATTCTTAGGAAGCTTTCACTACTCTTCAAGTGAAAGAAGGAAGAGAGAGAAAAGAGCATGCTGGGCTGAGGGACTTTCCTTAAGTTGTTGAAGTTGCGTGCTCTTACGCATCTTATGCTGGCTTGCAGCTTATCTTATAAGTATGCAACAATCTGCCTGTATGATGCTCTCATCAAGACACGTAACAAAGAGATGAGGATGACTTAAATAGGGCAGTTTGCATATGAAATAAGCCCTAGATTTAGGTTCCTTTTAGTGTTGCTGTGTGTTGACAACAACCAAAAATTATGTTAAACAATCCATCACATATCTTGTCCTTGACAGAGTTGCTGGTGTGATAGCGGAAGTGTAATTCATGAGGCGGTAGAATTGAATCCACCTAGCTAGCATGCCTTGCATGCAGAATTTTAAGCCCTTTCCGAGAGTGATGGCCTCAAACGTGAGAGCCAAAACAAAAGTGCCTTGCACAATAGCTTGTATTGCTAGGGAGACATCCTAACTTGATGTTTCCACACATAAAATGCTCTGTATGTTACCAGTTTTGCAAACGTGTATATCAATGCCCTTGATTTGAAGTCAATGGGTTATATCCGTGTATATGTTAGAAGCCTTGCTTCACGTGAATCTGTCAAAGCACTTTGCTTTGCACAACATACAATATTTTCCAAGATAAAGGTGAAAACATGGAAAAATAAGCAAAACTTAAAATTGTCTAACCTGGTCATCCTGCTGTAACCAGTTGTCTTGAAATTCTGAAGGACAACTCGCTGAAAGATGGCTCATAGCCATAGCTGCTGCTGCGAGAGAGAGTTGTCGCGTATATCATATACACCCGCTTTGCATGTAATGAAATAACACGCAGACAAACTGACAAACTCCTCCAAGTTTTTATGCTCATAGCATAAGCCAGACGGAAAAATCTCAATGCAACATGCCGAACTGGAAGCCTTGCTTCCCTTAACAGCTTATGGAGTTCCTGAGAGCTCATAGCTAAAGGATATTTATGCTAACAAAGAGATGTCATAGCAAAAAAAAGTCGACCATGTCGATCATTCACAAAAAATGGACCTTGTCTACTTGTAGATTTGTTGAAAAATAGAATTATATATGCAAAGTATGCGCATCTCGTACATACTTGAGACTATGAATGATATCCATGATCATCCATAGACGCCCATTGCATACCATAGTGACCAAGCACATGTGCAATAAACAAATTTCAATTGCATACCTCATTAAGTACACCCGTCGATGAAGCTTGCCGTTGTTGATGAGAATTGAATGAGTTGCCAGCAAGAAGAAAACCGAGCAATGATTTTCCAGATACTGATGTTTGGTTCAATAGACATGGCCGACAGTGGATTCAACTTCACCATTTCAGATTGCCTGCTTCTTAGAAGTGAATTAATGATCGGCCTTGCCAATCACCGCTGCCTTATAAGGCACAGGCCATGCCTGAGATGCCTCTACTACTAGACAATTGTGCCTCGTAGAAACCTGTGCAGAAGTTATCTCTATCGGAACCATTCTCCTTAGTCCAAATCATGGTAATGACTACCAAAATTGGGCGTAACATGTTGACCTCGGTCATACTGGACCCGTAGATAATCTCTCAGGTCATCATGGCCAAGAGTAAAATAATTACATGCTCCTGCAATACAATCATATACATAAAGCTATGAAAACCACAAGAAGGTGAATGTCAAACCTTATACTCCATCCGTGTTGGAATAGTTGACAAAAATCATGGCATGCGATGCCCCTACTATCAATACTTTGCATGGCTTCTTAACGATGCTCGATCTTGTGAAATGCTATTGGATGCAGCGTGAATCCTCATCACTTGCTCGGCATGGATGAAGAATTTTTTGTGTTGCAACATCACGTGCATGCTTGAATCCATGCCAAGGTGACCATGCCTTAAAATCTTGTGCATGCTGTAATTGGGTCGAGATTACTGAAATTATGCTACTGAATTGTCGATTGCATCCCCCAACACGGTGACCTACCAAGATACCGAAGTCTGAGGCCGATTGAATGAGGGGGGCGGGGGGGTTGGTCCATGGGCTCCCTTCCTTGCCTTTTAAAATTTCTGCCCTAAGGCCCTTGGCCTTGGGCGTTCAAATGAGAAAAGAAGACCAACCAAGGCTATGGTGTTTTCTGCAGACAAGGAAGCCAGAGAAGACAAGCTCGCAGCATGCCATGCACAACGTTTCGGTCCTCGTGGTAGAAACGAACCTTAGTCTGCATGCCGAGGCAACCTTGTTTGGAATCGGTTCCGCTTCAAAGCATGAAGACCGAGCACCTCCCTTCTACAGTTAAGGGGCACTTCCCGCAGAACAAAACGCTTCTCGTGGCCTCAACCTCGTCGGCTCTGTGTCTTCAAGGGGCCATGTCCCCCACGGCTTCTCTACTTTCATGTCAACCTCAACCTCGACCTCCCTTTTGCATGAAAAGAATGCTCTTCCTCCTCCTTCCAGGCATGTGAAAGAGAGAAAGTCTCCATAGCCTTGCATAGGTAGAGAGAGAGAGAGAGAGAGAGAGAGAGAGAGAGAGAGAGAGAGAGAGAGAGAGAGAGAGAGAGAGAGAGAGAGAGAGAGAGAGAGAGAGAGAGAGAGAGAGAGAGAGACCTTTCTTCCATGCCCTCTGCACTCCTTCTCCTTCCTCTCCCCTGAGATCCGATACCAGTGAAAGGCCAAAGGGTAGATTGGCATGTGGTTCTCCTCCCAACCTCCCTACTTATAGCCCTTGGCCCTTGCAAGTAGGTCCCTTAACTCATACCTAGCCCTCGACTCCTAGCTGTTCTGAGCCATTCAAACCTTGGCCCTTGGCTTGCTACCCGGTCCTATCATTGGCCTGACAGGTACTACAGATTGGAAACATGAACTCCCTTCTTACCTCAGTCAACCCTCTAGAGTACTCAAAGTGCCTTTTATGCCAAAGACAACTTCCCAACCCCAATCACCACTACATTTTGTTCATGTGAATGCTCCTCCAATCACTCAAAGTGGAAGCAAAATCCACTGTTATAAATGTTTAGAATTTGGCCATAAGAAGGCCGAATGCTCACAAGAAACGACCCCAATCTTTTGGCTATTCTTGTTAACTTTCAGAACTGCCCTAATCACGGGGAACATTTTAAAAACCTTGGAGCAAGAGGAAGAAAACCAACCTAAGCAAGAACTCCCCCTAAAACTCATTTTCATACACAAGGGAAAATTGTCAACCCACCTAGATCAACAATACTAAACTTTATTTCAATAAAGGATGATATAGATGAACATGCCAATGTCTATGTTGCCTTGGATCCTAGTGACATGAATAAAAAACTTTCCATTTCAAAGACGAAGTTAGAGTATAAGGATAAAATTTTAGACATGAAGGAGCCGAAGCTACAACACAAAATGGTTCAAGAGGCTTTGGTCCAATGGGAGGACTATCCCATTGATGATATTTCCTCAAAGGACTAGAAACATCTTATTTCTCAATTTCCTCACATTTCGTAATGTGTTTTCTTCTTTTGTGATCGTATTAATCTTCCAATGTATTCAATGAATACAAGCTCTTTCTTGTTACCTTTTTATGTCACACAAGTAATGCAACCTTTTGTGTTATGATTGTTTTATGTAGATAATAGCAATATTAATGTTATCCTTTAAATCTTGTAGCTCCGATTATTGTATGGAATTGCAAAATATATGTATAAATAAATTCAGTTGCATTTGAAATTTTCTTAAAGACTTCTACAAAATACCAGATATAGGAAACTAAGAATAAATTTAAATATATTTGTCAAGAGAGAAAGAAGGACTCAAGACAAGAACCAAGGTCTTAATAGTTAACATACAATGAACTTGTCACGAGATACAATAAAGATATATATATTTTTTAACAAGTTAGTAGGTCCATCCATCAGATGATCACAAAAGCAACTATCACAAGCAAGACACAAATAAGGTGACTCATTTATTGGGATACTTCGGTGTGTTATCATAACACCTGTAAGATCCCTAATTTTTGGGTCTCTTCTAAAAATAAGAAAAATAGCTTTCAATATCTATTTGCCAAATTTTGACTTAAGATGCTTGATTGACAATATTGGAAGGTTCTAGAGTAAAAAGCAAGGTCGTTTTCATGTTTCAGTAGGTTAGAAGGACGTTTGGTTAAGTTTTGGAAAAATCCGCTATTTTTAGCTTTTCATGTTTTTTATTCTTTTAAGGAATTTTTTACAGAAAGCAAGGTCGGATCCTTGATCTACGTGTTCCCTATGAAGCTACGGTCCAATTTTGTGAAAATGTGCTTAAAAATCAGCTTTTTGAGTGCTTTTCATGCTATTTATAACTTTTCATGATTTTTAGTGCTTTTTAATAAAAAGCGAGCCCGCTTTCTTATTCCAGTGGTGGACGAGGGGAACCCGTGGTTCAATTTTAGAAACTTTTATTTTTTTTGCTTTTTACGCTATTTTTAGCTTTTCGTGCTTGTTGGCGTTTTTGAAAAGCAATATGCTTTCTATGATGACCTAAACATAAAAATATTAATTTTAGTCTCTTCGGATTTAAAAATGATCACTCAGAGCAAAAACAGGACCAAAAGAGATTTTTACGGGAATTATTTTTTACAAAAACTGGTACAATAAATACGTCCGGGCAGTACAAGAAAGTCATAATTTTGTTGGGACATTACGGTGCGACATAGTCTAGCTACGGTTTCCATTAGTTGGCCAGATATTGTCCGGTTGGCCAATTTTATTGTAAAAATTGAACAAAGGCTTGTTTTAGGAAAGTTCCCAAAAGCAAGAAGCTATTCCTAGCTACAAATCTAACGCTACCTTTAGCTTGGGGCATAGTCCGGGCAACTGCAGAACCTATAAATTGGGATAGAGTGCTCAGTTTTCAGTGCCGTCTGTTGCATCTACTACCACAAAGCTACACGTATCTATTATATGGAGTGGTGTAAGCTCTTCATCACCACCTCCATAAGCTCTTCTCTCTTGGGAAGAAGAAGAAGAAGAAGAAGAAGAAGAAGGATGCTCTCTCTCTACTTGCTTATTATCTTCTCTCTCGTTTCACGGTGTACGCGCTCTCTGAAAGGCATAGGAAACTGGAACATGCTAATCTCCACCCAGCCATGCTCTATATAGGCCCTTGGCCTGCTAAACATAGAGACCCCCTTGACTGCATGTCCGTTTTGGCCCTTGGCCCTGCCTCGTCCTACCCTTGGCATGACATTACTCTGTCCTTGGAGAAGCGTTTTCGTCCTCGAAAACAGGAGAGATGATACACTATGTTTTCCATAGTGGCATCCTTCATGGATCCAGTGGTTTGTTTGACCTGCTGGCTGACGGTTCAACTGGAGGTTCAATGAAACCAAGAGTAACATCTTGATTTTCCACATTGTTGTCCATTTGTAACCATCTTGTGTTACCGATTCCTATCCAATCATAGTGTGTAGACTCCATTCAGAACGCACATGAGCATGCTAAATGAGTAAGCACACAAAGATGTACCCAAAAGAGTACCTCTTTTCACTTTTTATGAAAGTAACTTGTTGACATAACTCATCAGCCAAGTTTAAGTCCTTGACTTGTTTTCCAATTTCATCAGTAAACAACCCCACCATAACTAGTGTTCAAGGTTGAGAACCTGACTTGTACTACATGAAGGGACTAAACCTAGTCGCAAACATGCTTTAACTTATGGTAAGCAAACTCAAAGTCGAGCAATAAATGCTTACTAATTGGATTGCTTGGTGCTAATGTATGCACTTTGCATATACTTTAGCACAAGATTACACTTTGTAATCTGCCTATCCCCTTGGATAACTGACAATATTGAGATATGTTTCCCCACGGTTTACAGACAGCCTTCCCAGATGACTGGTAAATAGGGATCACAATATTGTACAACATTGCTGAGGAATCAACAATGTCTTGAATAACCATTGTGGTTAGCTTGAAAAAACCACAAGCACCCAAACCGAGCCATGACCTCTATTGGTGGATGGTAGACCCAAAAGTAATCTCATAGAGATACTGTACATAGAGTGCAAAATGCTTCATAAGCAATAGCTTGATGAATAAGCATGCCGTTTCAAATCAGCCTTTGCTAAACACTAGGACCCATAACACCTAGTGTGCATGCATTTAGCAAAAAACAAATCTGAACTGGTATATCCATAATCATCCTTGCCAATACTTATGGCGAATGTGATGCTCCTAGCACACATTGAAGAGGAGTTTAAATAGTTGCAAAAAGAAACTAAATACTTTATATTGCAATCATTTGCAAGCCTTGCTAAAACGTTTGAACCATAATAGAAGGTGAAACAGAAGTCACTTCTAGATACAAACAATGAAACTGTTTTATTAACAACTCATAGCCTTGCTATATGCATAAACAACCATCCGTTAATGTTGTGTAGCAACACTTGTACCTTTGGGGAGTGTTTGAAAATAGTCCAATTCTCTAGACCAAGAGGTGGTTAGCACTTGTACCTTAACAAGTCATTCTAAGTATCCGACAATTTTTGGCCCACTAAAATTGTTCCTGACACGACGTGCAAAAATTGGTCTAGAAAACAGATTCGACCAACACCTAGGGACATCGTTGCGACACGTAATTGAAATAGTGGCACCGGTGTCTGTCAAATGGACTAACTTTAGGTGTTTTCTCATAATTACTCTCTTTTGGGTGTGTTTTTGACCACAATTTGATCCCAAACTTTGGTTTCAATTGATTGAAGTCTATGTTTATCACTTGCTCAATTTTGCACTAAACAGCCTATAGGAGATATGGATCGCAATTCATGTTTAACCACAAAGTGTATTGGAAATTCTTAGTTTGCTTCTGAGAGGTTTTCTGAGGTCGTTTGGCACCCTTTTTTGGTTTTGAATCAACTTTTTGGTCTCTACCATCAAATGTTTAATATTTTAGAGTTATGGTCTTCTTGCCCAAAATATGGTTTTTTCCTCTAATCTTTTCAACGCAATTTGATGTTGATGGTTACCACTTACCCTGCTCCCATGTGTTGGAAAGAAACAAGGAACAAAAATGAGCGCAACCGTGTCAATGAAAATCATAACAAAAATGGTACAACACTCTAAAATTAATGAGAAATTTAAAGATTAAAATTCTTTTGGCTATCTCACTCACAACTCTCTTTACCTCTTGAGAATAGATCTAGCAAGTCTCCAACATCTAGACTCCATCAAGTACTAAACCCCCATTTAGCTACTTTGCTACTAGTGTAGAATTTAGATTTGGAATATAAAGATTAATCTCTAGACAATAAAAATTATAATATGCACTTGGTCACTCACCACCTAAGGATCATTCCCTAGCAATGGTGCCAGTGTTAGCGGGTCGCTGCAACGGACATCCATAGCATAGCTTTCTGGCACAAATAAATTGATGTCAATACTGAGGAAAGTGACTCAAATGGGGCAATGAGACTCTTTGAGGGATTCAATCTTCAAGAAGTGACCCTAATAAGCAATGTAATCAGGTTCTATAAGCTAGCCATCACCTCAATGATTAAAAAATCTACCTATGTTCTATCTCACCACTTTCAGTCTCATCACGTGTTTTCATTGACAAAATGGATCCAAACAGCCACAAAACTTTAGGGGAAGCTATACAAGTCCACACAATCTAACAAAGTACAAAAGTATAATTCGTCATGAACCACGTCATAGAAACTGCAATACTAGCATTCAAACAAGTCGTCCTAAGGTCTAATATCAATCTCTTATTATCAAAACGACATATAATAGAGTTTTATGCATTCAAATATAAAAATAAATCCAAGAAGCACTTTGCAATAAACTTCAATAGAATTGACAATGCTTACACTCAAATGAAATTACAAGAGAGGAGGAACACAATTCAAGTTTTAGAATCAAAATAGGATTACCCAATCCTTAGAAAAGTCAATTACAAGTTAGAGCTACTTGATCGCTTGAGCGCACTTATATAGAGCTCCTTTCATTCTCCAAAAAATAAGCCTTCCTCTCATACTAAGGTTATTGTTTTTATACCTAGGGCTTTCTAAATGGCTAGTGGCTAAACTCACATGGGCCTTTACAACTATCATGACAAAGTTGTAACTCATAGAACAAATCTACTACTTTGGAATCAAGATTTACACCTAGTACAGTGCTACACTAACTCAAAAAAATTATAGAGAGTAAATATATTTTAAAATTGTGGTGTCTGGCTAGGTGGATGCCTGTATGCTGAAATAGCCAAAATCCAACATAAAACAAGTGAAAATGTATAGTACCATGCAAGTAGTGAAAGACCCTCGTAACTCCTTGCCAATGGCTAGATCCTAGGCTACGCATAAATTTGCTCACTTGTAAGATTCCAAACTAAATATTTGGCCGTGTGATTCGAACATAAAAGAGGAAACCAACATTTGTCTTACACAAAGTAGCATATTAAGGATCTTCAACATCATGTAGGCTTAACTTCAAATTTATTTACATAGAAGTGGAAATTGGCTTGCAATCATCAAGTTCAGATCTCCTTTAGCAAAGTTTGCACATACTTTGTCTGACACAATGCAATATCTTCATCACATAGTTAAAATCAAATGTCCAAATATGGAGCAAAATCCCCAAATTTGATATCTTAATGTGACATCCAAATGAAAACAACCAAAGTAGAAAAAATTGACGCACATGAAGCATGATGAGAACCTGAACAAGTATAACTAGACAAAGGGGCATCCAATTTATTGTCACACAAAGTATGCACTAGCCATTTTGGGTTAACTCTTGTTTTCTCAATTTTAGCATTGTTTTCATCCAGTGCATCATTTTATGTCTGCATAAGAAAGAGTGTCAACTGCATATTTAAGGATAATTTTTTTCCTCATTTGGACTTACATTTATATTCCCACCATCAAAAAGAGGTAAAAGGAATAAAAAATGTCATGTGAGCTTATATTTGTCTCTTTAGTTTACAACAACAAGGACTGAACCACATCTTTTACAAAAACAAAAACTCAAGAAGATAAGATACATCTCAATTTTATGGATGCTATAACTTGTAACCCTTACTCTTAACATTGTAACAAAAAAGTATGCATTTAATCGCCATATCATCTCAACCTTATGGATGCTTTGACTTGAATCCTTACTCTCAACATTGTAACCAAAAAAGATGCATTTGATAGCCTTATCATCCGTTGTTGTGGCCTCCTAGAACATAAGCCAAGAAATCAGATACACACATATTACCAATAGATGGCTTCTTATAATGCCATGCCTAATGTAGAGTCTCAAACTACAAAGCTTAAATGGGACACCAGCTAAGTATGTAGGCAACACAGATGACAACCTTTAGCCAAAAAGAATGTGTCAAAGCTTGTGTAGAAGGCGGGAACCACTGGGAGACGAAGGAAGTTCTTAGAAGAAGTAACCAGTGAGTTACCACAATAATTGACAGTGCACAATCAATCAGACCCGATAGCCTATAAATAGGACCCATTACTCATTTTGTATAGCTTTTGACTCTTTCAAATCTACACTTATCTATGTCCAAAGCTACTTGTGCTTTTGTAATCATTTTGATGCGCTCTCTCTCTTTTTTTACGACAAAGCCAACTTTTGGAATATCAAATGCTCCAGTGTACTCTGCATAGCTGAAATACACTTCCAATGTTAGTTTCCTTTGCAGTGTCTTGTCTTTCAGTTCCAATATTTCAACTTTTGATTCTAGTGTTTTCTAGTCTAGTTTCAGTCTTGTTTTCTAGTAATTGTCAAATCTATGAGTCTGACATCTTTTCGTTCTAAGTGCCAACTTGGAATAGTTGTCTGAACAAATCCAAGTCATTCCATTTTGGTGATCAACAATGGTTTGAACTAAAATCTCTAAGACAGACGAACTATCTCCGAGGTGGTACTAGAGCTATTGCATGTCCACAAAACCAACCAAAACAAGCACCAGAGGTCGTAGGCCAGCAACTCGCTTTATGAAAAATCAAGACAGTGTCAGTCCAATTCTCTAGAAGAGACTGAAGTAGGCTCTGAAGCTGATCCACAACTTAGGAATGAAACTTAGGTTTCTCCAGGAGGGGGTATTGCTGAGGAATCAAGAGATTTGCAACATTCCAGTCATTATAGGCGTTGACGAGCTAAAAGAGAGGCTAGACAGAATAGGACTGAAGGATCCAAAAGTCAACAACAGACTCACAAGAGTGATAGAATCCAAAGAACTCATCACTCAACACAAAAGCGAACCAAGAAAGCAATTGAAGAGATAGCGACAAAGATGGAAACAGAGGACTATGAGGCTGACGCTGATCATTACGACAAGAAGAAGCCAAGAGGGAAGAAATTAGTAGGTAAAAGCAGAATCAACAAGAGCAAGGAACATTCTAATGTTTGAATTTTTTTTTTCCTATATTCAAAGGATGAAAGAAGGATGATCTTGATGTTCAAATACAAGCTTTTGAGCAGTATGTTGAACTGAAAGACATAGATGAAGATGAATGGGGGGTATACTTTCCACAAACACAAAAGATGCAGCTAGGAAATGGTATTACCATTACCCAACCTATCAACTCAAATCATATCACAAGCTCATTAAAGCCTTTAAACTAGAATACTCAGACAATAGGGGAGATGAAGATGTTTTGTGAGAGTTAGATAAGATCAAACAAGGCAAGCTATCGGTCAAAAGTTATGTGGAAAAGATAAAAGAACTAACCAGAACATTGCAAGAACCTCCCTCAAAAAGAAAGAATGAGAGCTTGGTCCCTAAATGGATTTAAGAGTAGGAAGCTGTGCGAGCAAGAAGTACCAGCACCAACAAGGAAATTTAATGACCTAGTACAAAGAGCACTAAAGCTGGAACAACATGCAAAAAAGGAAAAGGGGCATGGAAGAAGGGAGTCCAGTGGTGATGAATCCTCTACTAAAGGAAGTTCAAAAACTAGATCCATCTTGAGTTCTTCAAAAACCAAACAAGAGGAAAAAAGAAAAACTAAGAAAGGAGCTTGGACCAGAAAAATCAAAGAAACGTCTAAGAAAATTACTGGAGATAGCCAAAACAAGAACCTTAGTGAGGGAAACAAAAATATGGTGTTCTAAGTGCACGTCAAAGGACCATATGTCAAGTGAATGTTCCCAATTCACATATTGCAAAGCCTTTGTGCATGTTTGGAACAATTGTGGAATTCAAATTCATCACTTCAAGAAAGGAAAGGACTTGTCAATGATTGCCCTTAAAAATCTAAAAAAGTCTAACGCAGATGGAGCCAGTGGTACTAGGGAAAATGAAGCTACTATAAGCACTGGAGCAAAGCAGAGGAAAAACAAAAAACTAAGAATAGAGCCTGGACCAGAAAAATCAAAGAAATGTCTAAGAAAATTGCTGAGATAGCCAAAACAAGAACCTCAGTGAGGAAAACAAAAATATGGTGTTCTAAGTGCACGTCAAAGGACCATATGTCAAGTGAATGTTCCCAATTCACATATTGCAAAGCCTTTGGGCATGTTTGGAACAATTGTGGAATTCAAATTCATCACTTCAAGAAAGGAAAGGACTTGTCAATGATTGCCCTTAAAAATCTAAACTTGTCTAAGGCACATGGAGCCAGTGGTACTAGGGAAAATGAAGCTACTATAAGCACTGGAGGAGGAAGGGAATGCTATCAAAATGGAATTGGAAGGGGTAGAGGTAGAGGTAGAGGAGATTTTTCCATGAGAAACATGAACTGCTATAGTTGTGGAAAGTATGGTCATTTTGCTGCTGACCAAAACCACCAGAGCCAGTATCCGTAAGAGTAGTCACAAGAAGCAGAGGGGTAGTGATTGAAGAAGTCCCTACTGAAGAAGATTAGCCAAACTACTGATGCCAAAAAAATGGGAACATCATAGGAAAGTGTGGAAGGCTAAGGGCAAGGAAAAGGTACTAGATGAATGGCAAGAAAAAAGGGAGCTTGCAAGAAAGATCATTAAAAATCTACCAAAGAACTTGCCAACACAACTAGAAAGTTCAGACGCTTGGACCATTCACAAAATAATAGTCCATCCTTCAGAACCAAAACTGGAGAAAGTAGAAGAGGGACTAGATGAGTCATGATTGCTGCAGTATAGAGTTTGAGAGAAGAATCAAGGCAAGTTAGAGCAAACTTGATCGAGGCTGGAATTGATGGACTGAGAAAGAATTAGGTGGATTCATCATAGAGCCAGCCAACAACTACAAGAGAATCAATGAAATGGAATTGTGAAGATTCTCAAGAGAAGTCTTCTGGTTTGGATAGTGCTTGGGGGGTTCACTATGTGTAAAACTACCATATCACGTGTGTTCGAGACATGCTTGTAAAACCCCTTATCTGTGATTTTTTAAAGGAATATAATGTACCCTTTTCTTTAAAAATCTGTGTTTATTTTTCAACTTTGAAAAAAGAGTTTCCTTTTGTATATATATTTCTATAAGTTTCATGAACTTTAAATACCCTTCTATTGAACTCAAGTAATAGGTTACATTTTTCTTAGGTGACCTCCCTGAGGATAGGGATAGTGGAAGCTTAGGCAATCATCAGGATGAGTTATATGTCAAGGTCTGTGATTGGATTCAAAAACTAGCTATAGAGTTGGATGACATTCGACGCACATTGCCTGAGGTGACCAATGTTATTAGACAAAAGAGGAAAGATGAAGCAGAGGCCAGAATAGTGGATTTAGTGGCAATCAAAGATAATGAGATTCCAGTAATCCAAATAGACTATAAGTTCCAAAAACAATGGGATCTGCTATCTGGTGTTATTCTAGATAGGGGAGTAGGAGTGAATATTCTAGGTGAGCATCTTTGACAAAAATCGGGATTAATTGAGATGAAACAAACTCCATTCAAAATAAGGATGGCAGGTCACGGGGTAGTGCAAGCCACGAGTCTTATTGAAAACATGCAAATAAGAGTGGGGAAAGAGAAATTCAGGCATTAAGGCCAGAAGAGCTCTGTAAGAAATATCGTACCAAAACGATTGAGAGGATGTTAGCCTCTATGAACATTTTTCCTTTAACAGAGATCGACCTTAGTGTGGTGCTAATGGACAAACAACAAGCGGAACGATAGAAACAACAATATCCAGACCAGTTCACTAAAGAAAACACTGGGGAAAGATCAATCCAGATAGATGGTCAAAAACCTGACCAATCTGTACCTCAAAAGCTCAATGGGAAAGCAAAAACCAATTTAGAGTATCATTCAGAGGCGAATAGAGAAATCCCAGTAGTACCACAATAGGATCTTTAGAATGATCTTCTAGAAGTTGGAAACCCATTTAATGATTATGCTGCAGGCATTCAAACAAACAAAAAGTTTGAATCATTGGCTAAGAGAAAAGGAGGTGGACTAAATTGGCTACTTTGGGATGATCAAGAATTGAAGAATGGATCTCGGTGGATCTAGGCTCAGAGGAAGAACCAAGAATGATTAAGATCAGCAAACATCTGAAGCTAAAGATCAACGAAAAATCCAAAGCATTGTTCTAGAAGTATAAAAATCTATTTGCTTGGGAAATACAGATATGAAGGGAGTGGATCCAGAAGTACGCTAGCACCACATACCACTGAGACCTGATGCCAGACTAGTAAGACTGCAGAGATACATAATGAATCCCCATTATGCAAAGAAATTCAAAGAAGAGAGTGATATTAATGCATGATTCATTATAGAAGTAGCTAGCAATGACTGGTTATTTCCTATAGTAGTAGTTCCAAAGAAGAACAACAAGTTGAGAGTCTTTGTCGACTATAGGAAAACTCAATGCCAAGACCATTAAAGACCCCTTTCCACTACCATTTACAGATATGATGTTGGATAAAATTACAGGCCACAAAATGTATAGCTTTATGGATGGCTATAGTGGCTATAAGCCAATTGAAGATTGCACCAAAAGATAGAGCAAAAACAACCTTCATAAATGAGTGGGGAGCATTTATGTATCTAGTAATGCCATTCGGACTTTGTAATGCTCTAGATACATTTTAGAGGTGCATGATGGAAATCTTCAGTTTTTGCATAAAATTTTAGCCATCTTTGTGGATGATTTCATTGTGTTTTCTATTGAAGAGATGCACATATTATTTTCGGCGATGGTTTTTGAAAGGTGCAGGGAGAAAAGAATATGCTTTAAACCCATTCAAGTCTGTGTTTATGGTCTAGAACGGACAATTACTGGGACACATTGTTTTGAGAAATGGAATCGAGATGGCTGAGGACAAGATCAAGAGTATTTAGCAAACCAGACTGCCAACTATAGTTTCCAAAAATTGAGTTCATTCTTGGGGTACGTAAACTTTTATCAAAGATTTTTTTAGCTAAAGCATTACCCCTTTATGAGAGATGTGCTTGCTTTGCATCCGATAGCCCAAAGCTTCCTCACCCTACCCCTGTTCATAGCATATCCTACAATCAATGCATTCCAAGAGTCGACATTCTAGGCAAGAAGCTCCTCAAGCACTTTTTATTTCAATAGCTCTTGGCTACTAATACCATTGTGAATTCTTTTGTTCATATTAGTGTCTTGTGTAGTGCCACATGCCTTCAAGATCCAAGTGTAGGAAATGCATCTAGAGAGATGTCCTAACTTTGCATCTTGTGAGAAAAGCCAAGATCATCCTTGCCTTGTCCCTGTTGTGGGTCTCGCCGCATTCAAAACACTCCAAGAGAGGGCATATCGACAGGAAGCTCCTCAAGAAATTTTTGTGCTTTTTGACATAGATGAAATTTGGCATATTTGTCAACCAAGGCATCTTCAAGCATGATGTTTTTTTTCAACAGCCCTTGACTAACAAAATGATCGTGAATTTTTTAGCCCATATCAATGTCTTGCATAGTGCGACATGCCTTCAAGATGAAAGCGTAGGTGATTTCATCTTTGTTTTCTTTTGGCAACCCCTAAATAACAATATCATCGTGAAGGTTTTTGCTCATATAAACACATTGAGTGGTGCCAACATAAGTGATTGCATCTGGAGATATGTTCTCACTTTGCATCTGCCAAAAACATCCCAAAGCTTCCCGATGCCTTGCCGTATTTTGCATATCTTGCAATCGATGAGGTCCACTAGACAACATCATTTGTAATATTTTAGATACTCCAAGTCAAATATCTAGTGCAATACCCATGAGAAAACTAAAAGAACTAAACAAAAATGAGAGAGACTACATGGCACGACAAAGCTCCATGGACCACAAAGTTCCATGCCCAAAGACACATGCCCCAAAGACTAGCATGCCTCCTTCGTATTTAGTTATTATTAAACTTCACAAAGTACACTGTTCAAGGATCCTCTTATCTCTGTAGTGCTCCCAAGCTAATCTACGGAAGAGAGCTTTCCAATTCTCTATAGGTCCTTGGAAAAAAGAAGCACATGAAAAGTGTTAAGTCTAAAAGCATCTTTCCCCAAAAGCTAGCACCTTGTTGGGCTACCCACATGTAGAGACACATCAGTATGTCAACAAAATGTGGTGGGATTTGCAGAAGTTCGTATGTTCTGCAATCATCAACTCCCGTGAAAATTTTGGGGTCCACTTTATTTCAAGCTTTTAGACCCCTCGACCAGGGTATAATAAGTTGGAACAACTTTTTAGGTGACTTCAGGCACATGACAAGACTAAGTAAGTTGGTGAAACTACTTCTACCTCTTTCACTAGGGTTTAAACCCCTCTTTGTCTAAATTTTGTCCATTAGGTCATGCCACATCATCACTTTGTGACATATTTCAAGGGCCTCCTCCTAGCCCTTACTCTTAACCAACACATCTAAACCATTGACTCAAAAAAAATGTTTGGGTAAGCACCAAAGTTTACTCACGAGACACTTTAGGATTTACACCATGGGAACATGGACATAACCAATGCATGAAAAATTAGCTTTTCATCTCAAGAAAAATAGCATAAAGAAAAAGATAAGATAAAAAAAAATGAAAAGAAAGATAAGGATAAGGATAAAATGAGTAAGTAACTTGTTGAAGAAGTTTTGAAAAGCAAGATAAGTAAAAAGAACTTATCAATAAAGAAGATAAACTATCAAGATAAGTGAGACACTTATCTAACATGTGCATAAAAAGAGTGCTTCTCTTCTCATTTTACACTTCTCTCCTTCATTCATTATATTAGGAAAAATATGAACCCTCTAGGGGTCCTTTGGGATTAAGGTTAATTAGAGGCCAGCCAATGAGAAGAGGGTGGTGGACACACTCTATGCCCTCAAAAAAGTAGGGGAACAAAGTAGTCTTACACTTCTTAATGGCCTCTTACTAGTGAGAAGGTGGGAAGGGAGGGTACCTGGAACCTCCAACTGCCCTCCTATTTTATCCGGTTTTGAAAAAATCTCAAACTCAAATCTTATCTTTTTAAAACTCCCCTAAACCTATTTTATGGTCAAAAAAGCATTTTTGACCTCAAAATGTCAAAACGTGCACCAAAAAACCCTAAAATTCAAATTGTTTCAAAAAATTTTGAAACATCATTTTTTGCTATCCAAAGCCTCCCAAAACTAGTCCTCAATCAAAAAGCAATTTTCTCTCTCTATAACCCCTTTTCCAACCCCTCCTTGGTTGCAACCATCACACTCACCATCTACTCCAACACTCTCTCTCTCTACACCATCTCCATTGTTACAACAAGGAAGCTCCTCTCTCCTCCCCTACCACCTCCCATTTCCATACCAAGCAAGGGTTATCCACCTTCTCCTATCTCAATTGCCACAACACTCCTATCCCCCCTCTGTCACTACCACCTCCCATTGGCACATCAAGCAAAGTCATTCACTTTCTCTTGCCTACATTGTAGCAACAAGCAAGGTCCTGCTCCTCCTCATAAATTTCTTTGTTCACCCATTGCCAGCTCTACTCCGCAAAGGCGGCCAAAGAATGAGGTCACATCACTTGCATGCCACAACACAAGAGGTATAGATGATTAGTGGGTGCCACAAGAGTTCACCAAAGGTGCTTGGGTATACATGCAGCCATCTACTATTGGCCCTCACCATGTGCAAAATTGTGCAAATTTGGATCATCATTGGAAAGGAAAGGTCATTGGCTTCAAGAATCACAAAGACAAGGGGGCTGTAGCCATTGTGCAACATGTTTTCTCAATATCAAGCATGCACTTGCAACAACCAGCTTGATTTCCGACACATTGTAAGTACATGTTTTGAGAATACAAATCTAGGTGTGAAATCACAATATAATGTTTTTATGAATTCATACTTAAGGTTTGCCATGCATTTATAGTCATATTTCCATTCACATTGGTGGAGGAGCAACCACTACATTGGCCCAGTTAGTAATTTTGGATGGCTCATTTGCACGCCCTTGTGGCCACCCCTTTTTGTGTATTTTTTTTGCCATTGTTGCACTCCTGGATAGTAAAAAAATCATATAAGTGGAATTTTTACTATCATCTTGCATAAACATCTAATTTCACTAGATATTAACATTTTTCCGTATCCTAAGGGGCAAACAAGGCTAGAAAATGCAAAAAATAAATGTGGCCACAAGGGCGTGCAGATCAGCCATCCAAAACTACTGGCTCGGTCATCTGCGCGTCATTGTGGCCACCCCTTTTTTTGCATTATCTGGCCTTGTATGTCCCCCAAGATACCAAAAGAAAATAATATTTGATTAAATTAAAATCTTCATGACCAGAATCACTTAACTTAAAACACATGAATAATCTGAAAAGGTAAATGAATTTGGAGACAGTAAACAAAACTCTCAATCATTTTGTCATTGCAAAGTCATCTGATTACAAAGAGAAGGGTGTGCAATACAAAAAGGGAGGTGTAACTTTGGCTAATGCTCTAAGTCCCACCGAAATCGGCGTGCAATATGTATATCCTTTGGCTGTTTTGTCACTCTCTTTGCATGTATGACGTATAGGTTGGTATCTTCCAACACCAAAATGATGTGGGCCTCTGTAGCTTCTTGAATAGCCTCCAACACCATCGCTTGCATCCTGTACTGATTTCCATAGCTTTGAAACACCTCCTTCATCGTGCCAACAAAGGGGGCACGTCAAATTAAAAGCTCAGTAGTCTTCTTGTAGTGTCGGATTTTTGCAAATGCCCTTGCTATTTGTTGATGCCACTAAGGTTGTTTTAGGGGCACTTGCACATTTACTGGTTGGTGGCGTTGGGCTTCTTGAAAAATTTAGATTTGCGCCTGTTTATATGCTTTGGAACTGGATCTGCAGCCTCTTCTAACTCATCCTCTTCCCTTGCTTCTTGATCTTGTGCTATGGGAAGAGCTCCCTAGCCACGAGGCAGTGTCTTCCCCCCAACTGGCACCCGATGTGTGTGCGGTATTTGATCTCGCTGCCATGGTGGCTCTACCTCTAATTTAGTATCTGTATGGACCACCTGAGCTCTAGATGGTCCTACTTGGTGGCATGACGGCTACTCCCTATCATACTCTGGTGTTTGTTGGCCCTGCTCTTCTTGCCAGCACTGGGCCCGTGTTGCTTCACTCTACTCGAGGTATTTGTTGCTGCTGTGCACGTGAAGAATCTTCTGCCCTAGATGACTCCTAGGTGTGACTGCCATGCCCACTGCTTGAAGAAAGCCTGGAATGGCCAGGTGTTTGTAGCCGTTTTCTTGTGACTTTAAGCCATGATGGATTCTCACATCCTTTGAGGGTGTTTCTATTGGCAGGCAGATGCTCTTTGGCGGTTTTTTTGGTGCACGCCATTGGGTATGGTGAGAGCTAACCTGTGCTTAAGAAATGAGTTTTTTATGAGAGCACGCAATATTTATAAGGGCCCATTTTAAAAGGACCATGTTCACACTAATTTTTGTAAAAAACTATTATTTTTTAAATGGATGCTGCAAACTTTTTTTTTAAAATGTGTAAATAACAGTTGGACCTTGTGTTCACGTGTAGTCAGACACAAAGAATCCACTTTGACCCTTGCTGCACTCTGCATTGGTGCCATGCAGCATGTTTGGCGGGGCCTTGTGACATTCACCACTTGTTGCTATGCTCTTGACGACTCCATTTTTGCACTTCCATAACAATCTTGGATTGTCGTGCACGCTCCACTGTGAGCTTACAAGCAAATGTTCTGCAAAAAAACCAGCTGAACATCTCCTCCAAATAATTGGATTGCACCATTCCACCACCATGTCAAGTATTTTTGAAGTACACCCCCTTTTCTCAATAATGGGAATTCTCCGCTAAAATTCTCAAGCGAACCATATTTGTGCATAAAAAATGCACCATGCGCAAACAAGATATGTTGTTCACATGAGAAAATGATCCACATTATGGCTTACCATGTAATATGTGATGTTATTTTCACCCCAAGAAAGGGTGAAGACCTTGGTGAAATCCACCAAGGTTTCTTGAAATGATTGGTGTTGTTCTTCTGTTGTGCTGGTAAGGTCCATAAGCTTGACCATTTTATCAAAATGTGCCCAAACTTGCTTGCGCTTGTTTGCAAGCTCACCACTTGAATCATCGTCCGTAGTAGCTTTGCGTAACTCCTTCCAAGTTCCCAAAGATTACTTGCCTGTTGATTGGATCTGTTTTGAGCATCATATCGACCTGGCTTTCCTTGGGTTACTTTCTTCAAAAAGTATCTAGCTTTTTGTCCACTCAATGACACTTGTTGGCAATTTCATGGGCCTCCTCTGTGTTCTTTACAGCAACAATAGACACATTTCCACCGTGACAGCCAATGAGAGAATTAGTGAGAAGGTTGACTCGATCATCTTGGTTTGTTCCACCTCATGCCTCCTGGATAAAGTTTCTAGCAACCAGTAAGATAAATGTTAGAAAATAGTATGAAGTAAGAATGTAACTTGCAAGTAAATAACAAATCACCTTGTGGCTGTCACTCGTTGTTTGCGTGCTCTACCCAAATGTGCAAGGATTTCAATGGATGAATACGTACATTTGCGCTCCCCTGCACCAAGGGGTGTTTCTTTCAAATATGTGATGGTGTTGGCAAGCTTCGTAATGTGGAAATCCTTTTCCTGCAATTGTTGTTGAAGAGTTTTAACCTCCCTTTCCGAAGAGGAAATACTTTCTTGTAATGCCACCGTCTTGAGCTGATGAGCTTGATATTCATGCATCCACATATGGAAAGAAGCACCTACACCCATACACAACCGCTTGAAATAGCCTAACAAGCTTGCTTCTCCCCTCCCAAGATATTGAAGAAATGTCAAAAGAATATAAAAGGATGGATGGAAGCGGCATATAGGATCCTAAGGGTACAAATGGCCGTCCACCCAAATGTCAACATTCGCCTCACCGGCGGCACGACGTTCCTCTGATGACCTTTGATCACCCTCACATGCGGGCTTTGGTGCAAACACCATGGGCAAGTGAATATGTACGCTTTTGGTGTGTATGGAGTCCATGGTGATGGAAGCAAACAATTGTGATGTCCGTAAGCACCATGGCAGTTGTTGCGTGAGGAAGCAAAGGATGAAAAGAGAGAGGGGGAGGGAGAGGGAGGAAGATGGGAGGAGAGAAGGGGGGAGGGGGGGAGGGAGGAGGAAGATAGGGATAGGGAGGGAGAGGAGAGGGAGAGAGGAGAGAGGAGGAAGAGAGAACAAAGTGTTTTATATTTTTTGGAAGATTTTTTTAAAAAAAAAAGGACTTTTGAAGGTTGTAGGTAAAAAAAGGGTCAAAAAATGATTTTTGGATATGCATATATGTTGGGAGGGAGTTTTAAGTCAAAAATAAGTAAAAATGAGTTTTTTTTTAAAAAAGTCAAATTTTGGTTCTTAGTGACCCACGTTTTTGTTGTTGTGCCCACACCCTTTAACTCCCTTCACTTTCAAAAAGCTAGAGAGAGAAAGTAACCTCTTAGGTCCACATCCTACATTTGTCTAAAAAAAAGCTAGAAGAGCCTACTCAAAACTACCTTCTTGAATGCCCTTGTCCCCTTAACCCTACACAACATTAGCATTAACCTCTAAAAATTAGGATTCCTTACAAGGCCCATGCAAAATCCATATTTCTCCTTAAAAGTTCAAGGTGCAAACTTGAGAGTAAGCTTGAGGGAGCCATAGCTAAGCCTCTTTCACACACACACACACACACCTCCTATACATTCCCCCTCTTTAAGAGAAGCCATGGCCAAAATCATAATCAAGTTTGTTATAACTTGATCTTCTTCTTCTCATTACACTCTCCCTATCCTCTCTCCTAACCGTCAAAATTTCCATAGCTTGAATCTCCTTTGTCTTTTTTCATTCTCTTATTCCAAGTAGCCCAGTTGGTGGTCTTCAAGCGAAGTGAAGAGGAAAAAAGACAACTATGTCACCACGATTCTTCGAGGAGAAGCGAGGAGAAAACTCTACCATACATAGACTAAAGTAATGTTTTCTTGTTCTCTTTATTTTATTGCACTTTCTTGAAAGTGATTTACTTGCCATGCTTATTAAGTTTCCATAAGCAAGCCTGAAGAACAACTTCTTAATTTTGTTGTTCTTTTCTAGTTATGGTTCATTACCAATCATAACTAACCATGTTGCTAACAACTAACCGTGATGTTATTTCAACTTCAGCTATTTCAACTTTCTTTAGGTTACAAGACTAATATGGCATAGAGACAATAGAAAGCACTCTCTTTAACCATAGGTGATTGGAGATCATAATTACCTAAATAGTATGCATGATGATTAGTAACGAATCTCTCGCACAAACCTCTTTATTGAGTTTTTAAGTTACTTTTATTCTCTTACCTGAATTACTCTTATAAGCTAAATTCCATAAATCAAAGCCAACTAAGTAATGGAATTATTTTTGGAACCAATCTTATTTTTTAAAAGAGGAGTTATAACTTTTTCAAAAAAATGCTCTCATAAAAGGCTCACAACTTTTTCTTGATTTTGCATAATGTGTGTAAAAGTTTTAGTGACATACTCAAGTTAATATCTAAGTCTCTAGAGAGGGAGTTGAGTTTTTGAAGGGAAATTTTATCATAGCTAAATGAGTTTTTTTTGAAAACCACCATATTAGATAGTTTGAGAACTTAAAGCAAATTTGTGAATTTGGAAATTTCCAACTTCACTAATATGGTTTTGAAAGAGGACCTCCCTTCCAAGTAGGGTTCTCCTCCCTTCTCTCTTGTCAATTGGAAAACCCAAAATCCTTAAACCTCTCCTAGCTACGGATTTAATCCTCTCCATGATAGCTAGGTATGTTTAAATCCCATTTTAAAGAAGAGCTTGTTAATCATTAATACTTCATTGCATGGGTATTTGTCACTACACTAACTGCATGTCCACTCTTACGAATTTTGTATTTTTACTCTTGCACTATCATTCAAGAGTAAAAACGTACATCTTGGCTAAGGACTACATTAGCCAAGGTGGGTATCAAACACATTTCAGTTGTATACTCTGCATGATCCTTTGATTGCAACCATAGAAAAAACCAATCAATCAAAGTGCCTTTCAAAAACTGTTATTGCTGATCAACATTCTAGTGCTCTAATTTTGGAGCAATAAGCCAAGTTTCTTCATCATTCTGGCACACTTTGTATGTATTGTCATCAATTATAATAGTATTTTTTGCCGCAAAACCTGGTTTGTTTAGCCAAAAGAGCTTCAGGTTCTTGAAGAACACATGATTTGTAACATTTAATGGTCTAGTAACTTGTGTGTAGCGGAAAATAGCATGAACATAATGAGCATTTCATTAGAATAGCTTCTTAATGAGAATAACAAGAGTGCCAATAGTTGAGGACCAGATTTGCATGGAGCCGGTCCCCCTCCAAAAGGCTTTGTATTATGGTTTCTCCCATCAAGAGAGACATTTTACAATACAGTTATTTGTGTTCCTTCAATACTAGCTAGTGCAATGAAGATGGAAACTTCATGCACTAAGCAAAACACTTATCAAACACAACATCAATTCCCTCATGGTCTTAGACCCAAGACCTCACACACCTTCAAAGATGGTTGTTGGACGGGAGCGACTCACACACCCATGAAGTGCATGCAAACACTACCTAGATCAACATAATGTCAATCGAGGACACAGATGACACGATAGGCACACGGAGGAAATCTCTTAAGCTTGTCAGGCTGAGACCATCCTATACATACAACACTCAGGAAGGCCAACTAAACCACAATCAAGAACCTCACTGCTCTCAACTACACCACCTAGCCACATACACACATACGGAAGGTAACTCACCTAATCATGCCAGATTCATATGAAACTTAAGGAACACCATCCCCTCACTAGGATACACCTGTCCTTGAGCTTCTACACTCAAAACCCTCACTCTAAACCCATCTGCGGAAAACACGTAGGATGACAAAGCCGAATTTTGAAAGTGCCTGAAACTAAAATTTATGAGTACCTATGCGTAGCTGATGTCACCACGATTCTATAGACTACTAACACACAGAAAACAGACATCGTTTGATACACTTACGGCCACAAATAGCTCGTAGATGCATCGGCGTGTGCGCTTCGTCTCGCGTGGAATGCTTGGCGTTGTTGCATAGCTCTTCTCGAGCCTACAACAATGGTGCAGTCGGATCTCCAATGTGATGAGCGAGCCGGGCGTAGCGAGAGGATAAAGCTCACACTCACTCTCTTTCTCTCTCACACAATAGAAGGAAGCGCTAAAAGTTTTGATTATGATTAAAAGTCTTCCTTTACAAAATGACCTAGGTACCTTATATACTAAGGCTACCTTAGGTTTAACCAAAAAATGGGGTTGAAAGGGTCAAATGGCTTTGTATTTACAATCTGGAAGTGCCATTGCACCCCGGCTTCTGAAACTAGAATAACTACTCATTACAAATGACGTTTATAGCCATAATCCGCAACATTTCATAACTCGCAAAAGATAAGACTTTGGTACGAAACTTGAGTTATGTTGTGTTGTTGACTTAGCGGTCAACATTTCCCCCTTTCGTGTTCATGTCGTCCCTGACATGACCTGATTGTCGATGGCGATGTGGTCTTTGCTGTCGTTTTGTTGTTGTAAAGAAAGTATAGACTATAGCCTTTGCAGTAGCTTGTCTTGTTCATCCAATCCAATGTACATAGTCTTCACATGATTCAGGAAAATCATAATTGATGACGAACTTTATGTCTTTCACATCCACGCTCCGAGCTGCAGCATCTGTTTTTGTCATTATAGGTCTACTGCCAGATCTAAATTCAAAAACAACCCAATGTCATTGAGCTTGACTCTTATCATCATGGATAGAGGAAGCTCCATCCATCACTTGCTCCAGCAAATCTGTCAATTCAGAGTATTTGTGATTCTCAGAAACAACTTCTACAATCTGTAGAATTGAGTGACTGGCTTTCTGATCTTGTGAGCCAATGACAACTTTGTAAGGAATTTGTAGAAATTGTATGGCTAAACCCGTAAATTCTTTAGGCCAAGTTGCACTCCAATGCAAAGTCTGTCTGTCAGGCTGAATCCAGGACTTAATTCTTCTAATTTGAGGTTCAAAACCCTGCCAAGCATTCAATGCGCATTATCAAGGACAAGCTTTTGAGATCCTCTGATTACCCTTATGTCTGCTCTTTGTCATTGAGGACTTCTTTGTTCCTGTGCAATCATGTTGTTAGTGTTGTCTGCACTTTTGTCATTGTAGGCCATTCTTTGACTCGCCATTGAGGAGAAGTATGCTATGATCTGAAATTGGTGCTCCAATTCATTTGTCAATTGATTTGAGTAGCATCTACTTATTGTTGATGTAGAAAGAATATGTACAAGAGGATGGTGATAGGTGTCCTTAGATTAGGGTCTAAAACCTGCCTTTGGTATACGCTCTTATTGGAGTTGAACAGTTGAACGTGAAGTACATGTTCATGAAAGGTGAGTGCTTGGGTGAAACACGGGAAGAGTGCCTGGTGCAAGTGCCAATTATGGGACACTCTATATGCATATGAGAAATTTGTCAACAAAAGCATGCAATGTGAAAGAAGGAGATGATGGGTGTTTCGAGGAATAAATGTAGCACATGTGACATCAAAAGATGTCTCAATAGCTTCCACCTTTCCAAGAAGGGTTTTCAATGTAGAAGTTTCTCCACTCATATCTCATTGTGCTCAGTACGTGAGTGTCTTTTGGACCTTCTCCTTCACTTCACCAGACTTAAGTACTTAGACTTCGACTCTTTTGCTCACCTATACCAGCATGAGAGACACAACGTAAATATGCTTAACTCTTCCAGCTTGAGCAGTACCTAGAATAGCTAAGACGCTTAGACCATAGAGAATATTACTTGAAGCTTTGGGACTAACACCTCACTCATTTTGTGGCGTAGCTACTCCACTCTGACTTGTATGACTTGTCGGTTGCATGTTGACACTGCTTTGTGACAAGTTCTTCGGCTGTTGTAGTGGCTGCTGAGACATACTTCGTGAAGTTTCATCGTTTCCCTGTACTTTCTTCTCTTTGTAGTGCTTAGGCCTCTCGTCAGTCTTTTCTTCATGTGGATTATGGTGTTTTTTATTTTTTCTTAATAATAAACAAAGAAAATCTTAAAAAAAAACTTAACAAAAGAAAAATCATTCAAATAGAAATCTAAATGCTATGTACACTATACACATGTCCCTAGGGGCTCATATATGGATTTTGTCCCCATAATCCTCTGTAACACTACTATGAGGGCATATACTCTAAATTTCGTAAAAAAATTATCACAATAAAACGTAAAAATTCAATGCATCTCACAAAACATTGCCCTCTAATAGTCATAATGTTAGGTCCGCATTCAGAATGCCTCCCCCCTTCCTATTTGGAGTCATCCTTTACGACAGGGTATCGCAAAGGGTATGTGTTGTGCTTGGGCAACTTAAAAGTTGTGCCTATGCAGGCCTTGTAATGTAGCCCTATTATGCATACACAGTCAATGCATGGAAAAGATTTATGTTGTGCAAGATGTGGGTATAAGCAATTTGCTTATTGGCATTTGTTGGCGAGGCTTCCTATTCTAAGCAATGTAATGGTCTTTGAAGCTCCTATATCGTTGCTTGATTGAAGCAACTTGCTCTCTTCTAACTGTACTGTAATCGTAGGAAGAATTGTAAGAATTCAAGCGGCGATGCACTGACAACAGTTTTGTTGTTCTTCTTTGGGACCCATTTCTTTGCGATTATTGACTGTTTGGTTGTTGGCTCTCGTTTGGGAACCCATACTTGCTTGTGCTTCGTTTGTGTTTGAAGAGACTTCTTTGGGATCCACCTTTTTGTTGTGTGAGTCAACAGTGGTCTTTGCTTGAGCCCTTGTATGCTTGGTTGGGGATGGGATTCAGGCTTTGAAAGTTGATACTGTGGTTGTTTTGGAATCCAAATGAATTCCTGACTTTTTTTGTGCTTGAATCAACTTCTTTGGAGCCCAAACCTGAGTTGTGAAAGCTTGCGACTTTGTGATATTCTTACCCATTCGTGCACGCTTTCCTTGTTTTTGTTTTGGTGTTGGATCTTGTGATTTGTCATTAGAGATCTTTGTCTTCTTGATCCATATCTGTTTTTGGCCGATTTGGCTTTTTGGTATCCAGATTTGTCGAGCTTTTTGTCTTTGACTTGTTGTCCTGTTCTTTTGACCTGTCATGGTTGTTGCTGAAGGGGTTGGTGATAGTGATGGCCTGAGTTGATGATAGGGGATGTCGTAAGACTCATCACTATCGCTACTATCCTCAGCAAGGTTGACTTCTTGTACTTTCCCTTGATTTTTTGGTTGGTAGTGGAAAGTTATTGTCTGTTTGCTCGTGGGTGGTAGTTTCTTGGAGGACTTTTCTAGCCCATTGATTAGAGCATTGTTAGCTCGTTTCTCTGGTTGTATTCCTCCTAGATGAGTCTTTGCATCCTTATTAGGAGCCATGTATGAGGATGCTTGTGGTGGCTGTGTCTTCACCGAGGACTTTGGAATCCACTTTTGATGCACTTTACTTGTGTAGCGATGACATTGATTCCCGGGTCGTTGATCTTCTGGAAGCTCGAAGTGTTCTACAGAGTCATAGAACTCGTCATCTTCTTCATCTTTTGATTATCCACATTTCTTTGTTTGCTCCTTATGTCGAGAGCTTGTTGATGTCTGGCTCCCTTCGTTTTCTTGGATTACACTCACTGCAAAATAAGGAACGACATCATAGCCATTTTCATCACAAAACTTTGTTGTGGGAGCATCCTCCACAGCGCATACGTCCAGAGTAGCCAAGATGTGTTCCCATCCAAAAGGCTCTAACTCTTCTTCAGGAAATGGTTCTGGGATATAGTCCCTGTCCTCTATAACCCGCTCTAGGATACATTCCTCACATTTCAAGCTACCACATTGTGAAGCTCCACACATCCACAGTTCTTTAGGCTTACCTAACCAAGCTGGAAGTTCTGATCCTGCTACTGTGGCGGAATCAAACTCCTCAAGTGTTGTTCTCGTCACATCCCTATAGTTATGGTCCCTCAAGTTTACCTTTGTTATGGTTTCCATATGTCTCAGGTATATATGGTCATAACTCCAATCTTGGACCATTTTCAATTGTCGCATGAATGGTCTTCCCAGAATCATGTCATAGTTGTTCTTCTTGCCAAAGTCAACAATAGCAAAAGTGTGTTCATATTCAATGCCACAAGAAGTAACAAGTACTTTTTCTAGCAGTCCTAGGGGCTTTTCCTTCTGTCTGAAAGCTGCAGGGTCATTCGTATGGATATCAAGGCAGGTTTTCCCCATTTTTTCCAAACCTCTTTGGTTGCAATGGCCACACCAGCTCCACTGTCAAGGATTGCCATGGTTTTTACACCATTGAATTCCATAGGAAGGCTGGTGTTTCCATCTTCTCCCTCGTAATACTCGCCTACCTTGTTTAATGGCACTGGCCTAGTATTTTGTTGAGGCATTTCAAGCTCCTTGATGCCTTCCTCGATTTGACTCATTGGGGTTTTTACACCAAATTTCTCTAGACATTTACCCACATTAGCCCACATGTTTGGTCTTATTCTGAGCAACTCAGCTAACATTATTGTACAGGTGACTGGGGTAGATAGAATATCTACTAGCCCCTTTGAATCAATGGCCTTGTTGGGAGACAGTCTCTTTGATGGGACTACAACCACATCTGACCTGGTCTCGTACTCTCCCATGTAGGATGGTAGTGTTCTTAGCGAATGGGGTTGACTATCCATAGATTGTACAGATCCTTTGTCGTCCCAACACGATTGCACGTCTAGATTCATTTGAGATCCAGTCTCAAATTCCTCTATTGGTGGTAGAAACAGTCCTCGTTCATCACTAGTCTTGTCTAATCGTCTTCTTAGGTCATCGGCCTCATTGGCCTCTCTGACTTGTTTCCACAATTCGTCAAGACCATCTATCTCTTTACAATCCTCAGGTATAGCTTGGTGAAATCACTCGGAAGAGTTATCCGTGGCATTCAGTACTATCCTTGGTTCTAATGCTGGGTCTTTGAGGTTTGGTCTGTGCTCATGACTAGAATCTGGCTCTTTTAGTTCCTGGTTTGGTGGGATTACTAGTGTAGGCATGACACGGATCACATCCTCAGGTTTTGCAACTGGTGGTTCTAGTAAAGCTTGGGCTGTTTGAATCATTTTCTGGCACATTTCAAACCTTTGCTTTTCTAGTTCCACATAGGGATATGTCATCCACCTGTGTTCTTGGGTTTGGTTGTTTTTGAGCCTCACATCATAGGCTTTCAAGAGGGCATCTAATGTCTCATTAACCTTCTCTGCCAACACAGATCCTCTTGAATTAGCACTTCTCGGTTTCTCATCCGTGGATGGTTCTTCTAGAGGTTTAACCATCTGTGTAAGAGAAGGTGCCTCCTTTTCATCATATTGTTTTATCTTCTGCTGAGCTTCGGTAAGCTTCTCAGCTAGGGATTTTTGCTCTCGTTCCCTGCGTGCTTTCATCCTAGTCTTTCTAGCTTTCCAACTATTTCATTTGCTCTTGGTTTTCGGACTAGGTGCGTCTGTCTTTGGTCCATCATCTGTCTTTGGACTCATGTCACTTTCCGTGTTCTTTGTCTCTGGATTCTCATTAGCTTTCTTTTGAGCTTGTGCTCTCGTAACTACTTGAACTGGTACAACATTTTCATTTTCTGAGCTACTAGGGAGCTGAACAATCCCTGATACATTTGTCGTGATTTTCCTGATTTGGTTTGGTTTTTTTGGGCAATTGGGGATCAAGTGAGCGATGCCACACTCAAGACAATAGGCATTTACTTCAGTGATCTCCGTATGAGGACATTGTTTGACCAAGTGGTTGTCACGACTTTTGTGACAATCTGTCTCTGGTTGAGGAGATTCTTTTAGCGTTTCCTCTTGGCTATAAGCAAGCTTTGACCTAGATAAGCCGTTATTTGCAATGAATCGCAATGTCCTTTCGTCCATTTCATACCTTCTTTCTTTCGACTAAAACCCAGGAGGTGGAGGTTGTACTGGCCTCACCACTCCATGTGTTTCTCTCACATTTTGTTCGGGTAGTACTCACTTTGGTTGCTATACCACATTGTAGCTGGTACTGGCATTGGTTTATTTGATGCTTCCATCATTGGCATGTATCTCATGTCTACCGGCATTCTAGCACTGGCAACGGAGGTTGTTGTCCTAAGACAAGCTGTGGCCTTAAAACTCCTATTGGTCCTGGTGCATTCCCCGTAATGTATCTAGGTTGAGTAGGTGCTTCTAGAACAGGTTGTACATACCTCTCCCTAGCATTTTCCATGCTATAATAGCACTCTTCCCCCGTATGGTTCGTCCATTTTCTCTCAATTTCACACCACTTCGGCTCTCCCGAATCAGACCTTACAAGAGGAATCAACCTCTTGACCAAGTCGTCGATAAGCTTTTCTTGATCAATAGGTGCCGTTGGCTTGGCAATGGAATCACTTATCTGTGAAACACTGTGCTGAGAGGATGTGTCATCTCCTTGACTCTTTAAGTCCTTTTCTTTGTATGCCTCACAATTATCCACTAGATAAAGAGCTTCTTTGATCAACTCGTTTAGTGTCATCCTCCTTATCATATGCAGATCCTTCTGAAGGCCCGCATGTCTCATTCCCTGGATAAAGATCAACATCAATCGTGCTTGCGTAGGTAATTCCGCTCTTGGACAGAGCTTAACATATCTCTTGAGCCGTAATGATGCTTTGTGTACTGATTCATCCTCTTTCTGTTTGAATCCATGGATTTGCAAGACCGTGTTGTGAGCAATGCCTTTTGGCGAGAATTCTTCAATAAACTCCTCAAACAGCTCATCTAGGGTCTCAAAATCCCATTTTTGCACCGAGTCGAACCATGTAGCTGCATCATCTTCTAGAGTCAATCCAAATCCCGCAAATTGTGTCGCAAAATCTGAAACTTCCTCTGCTCTAATCACTCTTCTAAAAGCCGTTACGTGATCTCTCAGATCTTTATCTCCGGAGTATTTTCTGTTTACCCATTTCTGGACTTGGGATGGTCTTACTCGTCGATTGTCTACAAGTCTAACCAGAGACTCTCCCAATCCTTCTCTCGTTATCTCTCTTGAAGGGAATCCTGGTGGCTCTCTTCCTGGAATTCCTATAGGAATTCTCGTGTTTGGTGGAGGCATTTGTGGTCCTTCATTGACCAAATATCCACCTCTTTCTAGTACAGTCTGTGGATTTGTGCTTTCTACAACTCTGTATTCTCGTCCATACTTGTCGACAACTATAGATTTCCATCTACAGTCGACTCCGTATGTGTAGACATATAAGAGCTTGTAATCTGTTATCTCTTCTAGGTATGGATTTGAGCACCTATAAAGATTGACCTCATTGTCTTCAATGTATCTATATAGTCCTTCACTCTCATGACCAATCATCCAAACTCTCTCAACAAGATGTATCCCGATCAATTGCAAGTTTGGAAGATCCATTGTGGGAGGATATTCCTCTATCGCGTCGGGATCTCCAAGCTTGTGTAAGCTGCGTTTGAATCTAGGGTAGACATGATTTCTGGGCTTAAGAGCTTTTGATTGGTTCAAGTAGACTTAGTCCAATGTGTTCAAGTGCTTTGGTTAGGAAAAAGTCGAAACTATGTCCAAAACCGCAACCGTTTCGTCACAATTCTCGCAAATTGTCGCTTTCAGACACCCCTAACTTGCGGATGAATTTTGAGGCCTCAAACGACGTTTTTTTCAAAGTTGAACTATATGGTTGCCAAGTTTTGCTCTAAGATCTGTAGAGCCACTCTCAGGCTACGTTTTGATATAAAAACTTTTCCGATCCGATACCGTTTGTGAAAGTTATGGCCAAAACAGTGAAATGCAGTTTAGAATGGTCAAAATGAGTCCAAATTCAATTTTGAAAAAAGATTTGGGATCTCTGTGACACTGTGAACACTTCTGTATAGTCAAAAGTACAGTTGGACCCTAACACTGGCCTAGAGACATACTACGCGTAGGATGTCTATATGCTCAGAATTTAACAAAATTTGGTCTAGAGACTCCCCTTAAGTCCAGCAACACAATGATATGCTCAGAATTTCATTTGGACCTAAAAATGGCCTTGACACATCCTACACGTAGGATGTCTTTTTGCTCAGAATGACTTGAAATTTTCACTCTAGCTTCTCCTTGATGTGCTGATCACAGTGGTGTGCTCATAGGTTGGTTTGGAGTCCTAAATCAAGCTAGAGACATTCTACACGTAGGATGTCTTTCTGCTATGTTTCAGCTCAAACTTGCACTGTAGCTTCCCCTTGATGTGCTAAGCTCACAGCTATTTTTACTTTTTGATCCTGACACCTATAGGTTGGTCAAATGATCAAGAATCTGTTTCAAAAGCCTGATGTCTGTTCTGATGAATTCCTAATTCAAATCAACTCCAAATTGGACCAAAATTGACTAGGAGGCTTGCCTAAGGCTATACAACACCCTGCTATGTCCACAATTTGAATTTAGCCTCTAGATCATGCCTTAGACATCCTACGCGTAGGATGTCTAACTGCTCAGAATTGCCCCAAATTTGAACCACAGACTCTCCTTAAGGTGCTGATCACTGTGGTATACTCAGAATTTTGTTTAGAGTCCAAAATCACACAGAAGACATCCTACGTGTAGGATGTCTGTTTGGCCTGTTTGACCCCAGACTTGTCCCACAGCTTCCCCTTGATGTCAGTAACCCAGTGGTATGCTTAGATTTTAATTTGGATGTCAAAAGATCCCAAAACTAGCTATCCTTGTCCTTTCAATCAAAAATGCTAAAGTCTGTTCAATCTTCACTCACTGACCCAAATGAGATGAAATTTATCACATGCACTCAATACAACATTTAGAACATGCCTTTGAAGTCACCCTATGGTTTGGTCTCAAAAATTATGCCTTGGGCACAATTTGGGTAGGATGTCTGGCACTTCTCGTCTTTTGGCTTTGATCTGTCAAAGTTTGGTCCAATTTCCACTTTCCAAGTGAAAATAGGGTAGAACCTACCTTCTAAACACACTGGTAACCTCAGATTTTCAAAAAAAAATCCCAGATCACCCTATAGACATCCTACGCGTAGGATGTCTACTGCTGATTTTTTTAGACTGAAGTGTCCTTGATGCTTCCTTATGCTCTCAGCAAGTGCAAGTATGCTTCACAATTGCAAAAACATGCAAAAATCACTCAATTTAAGCCTTTTCTAAAATTTTACGTTTTCTGACTCCGCCTTTTTGGCTTTTGGTCAACAAAAATAGGGAAAAACACCCAAGTCAATATGTTACTAGAGTAAAACCCACCCTTTGAACCCACTGGTGCAACCAAAATTTTCAAATTTGGTCTCCAGAACCCCCTTGAGACATCCTACGCGTAGGATGTCTATGTTTACAGAATTGCAGGTTTTCTTCACAGAACCCTTGCAAATGCTCTTTTATATGCACAACATCAGTCAGTCATACAAAAATATCCACAAAAGCTTGTTTAATGTATTTTTACCCTCAAAAGCACACTTTTCCGTGATTTCAAATGCAATCAAGCACTTTAGCAAATGATTCAGTGTTGAATAGCTCTAGATCAGAATCGGATCACTTACCTAAAGCTACTCCTACAAATCATATGGGGTTTTGCATCTATGAGTAGAAAAACGCTTCACTGCCACACATGGACTAGTAAACGCTTTTATCAGCTCACAAATCACTCGACCACCAACAACTACTTTAATCCACAGATCCTAACTAAACCTATCTAGTCGCAGACCCTCGGCAAGACACACGCTTCTTGGGTATCCACTTGATTGCGGAATATCCTCTTCCGGATCCACTTAAGAAAAACGCTTTCTTTAGCCGAAACTAAATCAAGCAACCATCACACGAGTGTTAGTAGGAAACCTACTTAGGTCCTTGTGTCCCCGACAACGGCACCAATGTTGGACGGGAGCGACTCACACACCCATGAAGTGTATGCAAACACTACCTAGATCAACATAATGTCAATCGAGGACACAAATGACACGATAGGCACACGGAGGAAATCTCTTAAGCTTGTCAGGCTGAGACCATCCTACACATACAACACTCAGGAAGGCCAACTAAACCGCAATCAAGAATCTCACTGCTCTCAACTACACCACCTAGCCACATACACACATACGGAAGGTAACTCACCTAATCATGCCAGATTCATATGAAACTTAAGGAACACCATCCCCTCACTAGGATACACCTGTCCCTGAGCTTCTACACTCAAAACCCTCACTCTAAACCCATCTGCGGAAAACACGTAGGATGACAGAGCCGAATATTGAAAGTGCCCGAAACTGAAATTTATGAGTACCTATGCGTAGCTGATGTCGCCACGATTCTATAGACTACTAACACGCAGAAAACAGACATCGTTTGATACACTTACGACCACAAATAGCTCATAGATGCGTCAGCGTGTGCGCTTCGTCTCACGTTGAATGCTTGGCATTGTCGCGTAGCTCTCCTCGAGCCTACAACAATGGTGCAGTTGGATCTCCAATGTGATGAGCGAGCTGGGCGTAGCGAGAGGATAAAGCTCACGCTCACTCTCTTTCTCTCTCACATACAGTAGACGGCAACGCTAAAAGTTTTGATTATGATTAAAAGTCTTCCTTTACAAAATGACCTAGGTACCTTATATACTAAGGCTACCTTAGGTTTAACCAAAAAATGGGGTTGAAAGGGTCAAATGGTTTTGTATTTACAATTTGGAAGTGCCATTGCACCCCGGCTTCTGAAACTAGAATAACTACTCATTACAAATGACGTTTATAGCCATAATCCACAGCATTTCATAACTCGCAAAAGATAAGACTTTGGTACGAAACTTGAGTTATGTTGTGTTGTTGACCCAGCGGTCAACAATGGTGAGAGCTAGCGGGGTATGAGAGTAGATTGAGAGGAAGAAGGAGTATTCTTACGAGAAAGATGTACATCTCCTCACATAATCACTCATATTAGCATATCTTAGTTTAGTAATTAGCATGGTAGAGAAGATGAGCATGCATTGAAGCTTGGCTGTTGGTTGGATTTGCATCACAAAGCCAAGAGTTGTTGGTGTAGGTCTCCCTTCTCACAAGAGCTTGAAGTAGGTGGTAAGCTTTCCATTAAAGCTTGAGAAGGAGAGAGAGAGAGAGTCTTCTTGCTTCACACATAGATTGTGTGAGTGTAAGTGAATAATGCCTTTGAAAAATCAGTCCCCCTCTCTCTCTTGGTCGACCCCCCTTGCTAATTGCTCATGCTACAACCCTATTGGACCTCCCGAGGCCTAGTCAATGGAAATTAAGTAGCATAAGTGATAACCTTCTAACATGTGTCCCCCTTTCCCCTTTTGTGAGAGCTTTAGGTAATTATTTAATTCAACTAAGCTCTCATTGGACCCCTTTGCCTCCTGGCCAATAGGAATCAGGCAAGCCATTGGGCTGCTGAATGCTCATTGGACTCCTTGGGAGACTGTCCAATAGTCTTCTAGAGAGCTTAATTCTTATTGTTTCTTTTATTAAGTGTTTTTAAATTAATTAAACTAGATTTACTCTAGCCTAATTCTCATTGGTCCACCTCCAAGGCCATCCAATAGGAATTGAGTACACCTTGTGGGCATCTAGGCTAGGGAGCTGACATGTGTCCCTCATTCCCTTTGTGTAAAGGGAACTTGTGTGTGTGCGCGTGAGTTTCTCTCTCATCTCCTACTTCTATGGCTCGCCCCCCTCCTATGTACGGATGGTTGAAGACTTTTGGGACACACACCAAGCATCCAATTTCCCTAGGTTTTGACCTTTGGACACAACCTTTGAATTTTGGAACCTTAGCATTTTGGAAGTCTTAACGGGCTGAACCCTAAGGTCTTTGGAGCCCATTGTTGTACATAGCTCTTTTGTAGATGTTCCCTCCCTTTGGATCCCTATTGTGGCCGGTCTGCTACCTTAACCAATATTCTAGCTTTTTCTCCCCTTGCACTTTCCCATATTAAATGATCAGTTTAACATGAGAAAATCATTTAGGAAAATTAGATATTGAATATTATGACATTACCTCTCTCTTGAAATCATAGTCATCCTCAACTATGGGGTAGAGAAGATAAAGCATATTCATTAGTCCTTTTCCTAGCGGGTAGAGGATCCCTATTTACCCTACGACATCGTCCCAGAATGGATAACTAGTCCATTTGGCGCTTGAGAGCCTAAGCTGCCACAAGCATGTCTGCACATTAGTCTATCAATCTTCCATAGTAGAGTGACAAGCTCTACTTGGTGTTTGGGAGACATCGTTTCCACAAACTTGATCTAAGCATGCATACTACTTCATTTTTGTGCACAATAAAGAAAAAGAGAGTCTTATAAGACAAAACCTTTGTTCATTTTTAACATTTGTATATTTGCTTACTCTAGGGAAGCATTGTAAGCATTAACAAGGTTTAGGTTATCCTTTAATTGTATGCCTTGCATCCATCTAGCATCCTCAAAAGGATAATTCTTAAACTTAATAAGATGTCGTCGGATAGTCTTACCGCCTCTTAGTACCTTGTCTTCATGTCGGAGAATGGACTCGGGCTGCAGCACCTCTTCTTGGTCCTCGATCTCTGGTGGTTCTTCAATAGTCGATTCTTGAGGTGGCTCTCAAGGCTTTAATAGGCTCACATGGAAAGCATTGTGTATGAGCAACTGAGTTGATAGGCCATCTCATTGATTGGCCTAAGAATCTGGAAGGGACCATAGTACCTTTTTGCTAACTTAGCATAGTACTTTTGGTGTCCCGTAGGATTCTTGCCCGTTGTGTGCCTTAATCGAGCCTTGGGAAATTTGAGTAAGACCCGATCATTTTATTTAAAGGCTTGCGCTGTTTTGTGCTTGTCTCAGCAGCAGCCTTTTGCCTTTGGTGTGAGATAGAGATAGCATCCTTAATCTTTTGGAAAGATTCTTATAGGTCTCTGCTATACTCATCTACAGAGCGAAGAGCTTCCCGTGTACCTTAAGTAGCAAGGGACTTTTTGACCTTCCCTCTATTACCTCAAAAGGTGCTTTTCCCGTGGAAGCATGTACAGTGTTATTGTAGGCATACTCCACTAAGGGTAAGTACTTCGTCCCATTGGGATCCTTGATCTAATTCTGTTACATAGGCTTTTAGTAGATCGATAATTGTTAGGTTAGCTACTTCACTTTGGCCATCCGTTTGCGGGTGATAGGCCGAAGAGAAGTTTAGCCTTGTTCCTAAATTCTCAAAGAGACCCTTCCAAAATTACTGGTCATTCTAGGATATCTATCCAACGCTATGGACATTGGCAAGCCATGGTACTTGAAGATTTGTGAAATGAAGAGGGTTGCCATTTGATGGGCTTTGATAGTCTTTTTGGCAGGTATAAAATGAGCTTGTTTACTGAACCTGTCTACTATCGTCCATATTCCTGTATTCCCATGGATAGACTTGGGCAATCCAAAGATAAAATCCATGGATATGCTCTCCCATGGTGAATTAGGGATTGGCAAAGGTTGAAGCAATCCAGGCTGCTTCCCTCTATCAAACTTCGTCTTTTGGCATACCACACATGTAGAAACATACTCTTGTATGTTTGCTTTCATGGTAGGCCAATAGAAATATGTTTCAATCCCCTTTAGGGTAGACTGAATCCCTCTATGCCCTACATAAGGAGGAGCATGAGATTCATACATTACTTTCTCACGTAGTGAGCTAGTAACGCATAGTCTATTTCCATAGAGAAGATAACCACCTTGTAAAGTAAATGGTTCCTCTTTCTTCCCTAGTGCAAGGGCTGAAATCACATCTGTAAAATCGGGATCAATAGCATACTCGTCTATCATAGAAGATAGATCATTGTGATTTGCTATGGAAACTACATTCACTCTCGGCCGTCTTGAGAGTGCGTCGGCTACTTGATTATGCTTGCCAGCAATGTGAGCAATATAAAAATGAAATTGCGAAAGGAAGTTTGCCCACCTCATTTGTTTGTCGGAGAGCTTGGTCTGCATCATGAAGTACTTAAGACTTTGGTGATCCGTTTGTAAAATGAAAGGAGTCCCCAATAAATAGTGATTCCATGAGTCTAAGGCATGTAGAACTGCGAGGTGTTCCTTTTCATATATGCCTAGAGCTTGCTCAACAGGGTTGAGCCTTAGATTTTCATAGCGTATGGAGTGCCCTTCTTGGAGAAAAACAGCTCCAAGGCAATCACCACAAGCATCACATTGGACCTCAAATGGCTTTGAGAGATCCGGCAGTGTAAGCACAGGTTGAGAGATAAGATTTTCTTTAATCTTTTTGAAAGCATTGTTCTCCTTGGCAGACCATGTGTACCTAAAATTTTTCCTTGTTAGGTCATGTAATGGTCCTGCTATTAGTGAGAACTTTTCTATGAAGCGTCTATAGTATGCACGCGTACCTATAAAGCTTCTTAACTCATGAAGATTCCTTGGTTTAGGCCATCCTTTTATTACCTCTAACTTTGATGGATCCATTTGGATGCCATCTTGAGAGATAATGTGACCTAAATACTGAATCTCTTGTAACAAAAAATTCACTTTTCTTTCGATTAACATAAAGTTTATTCTCTCTTAGAATTTGAAATATTACCCGGAGGTGTTGCTTGTGTTCGTCTAATGAATTAGAGTAGATGGTGATATCATCAAAGAACACTCCAGTAAAGGTTCAGTGAGGCCTGAATAGCTTCTCCATCAAGTGGTTGAATGTGGTTTGTGCATTGGTCAAACCAAAAATCATGACAATGTATTCCTAAAGACCAAACGTAGTGCAAAATGCGGTCTTTACAATGTCTTGATCAACTATCCTTATTTGATGATAGCCACTTTTTAGGTCAATCCTACTGAAGTAGGTAGACCCTTGTAGCTTATCAAATAGGTCTTCTACCCATAGAACGAGAAACCTATTTTTAGTGCTCTATAGTTGACAGAAATGCGATACGTGCCGTCTTTCTTTTGCACTAGTAGCATAGGAGAACAAAATGGAGATGAGCTAGGCCTAACCATGCCCTTCTCAACTAACTCATGCACTTGCCGCATAATCTCCTCTTGTTGAGCTCGAGAAACTCTATAAGGAGGTTTGTTAGGCGGTGAAATTCCTGGAAGAAGTTCAATTGCATGGTCATCATTGCCTCGTTTAGGAGGTAGCTCACAAGGGATGTCGTCAATAAAGACATCTTGAAACCCCTTGAGAAAATTGGATAACTCTAATTCCTTTTGATTGTGTATATTTTCTTTTGCTAAAACATTAGGTTCATTTTGAGAGTCTTTAACAAAAATCATGTACACGGAAATAGAGCTCTTTATTGACTTATTGAAAGCTTGTGTATGTACAATGGGTATGGTGTTGCCCATTTCCTTAGCATCTATGTACATATATTTTTCCCTGAACCTAAAGAAGATTCTCCTTTCAGGGAATTTAACATTGGCAGCCATGCAATCAAACCATGGTGCCCCTAGGATTACATCCTCATGCTTGAGAGAAGAGATAAAGAAGTCCTCTTTGTCCACATAGCTTTGGACACGGAGCCTCAATTTCTCGATTAAGGGAGTGACTAAAGCTTCTTGCCCCTTGAAAGCACCATCTGCGGGGTAGGACATCTCCCATCTCGTAAGCTTGTATGCCTAGCTTGGTGGCCAACTCTATGGATATGAAATTGTGAGTAGAACCAGGTTCAAAGAGAATAAAAGCATCATGTTCCCTTACATTTTCCCAAGCATGGCATAGAGGAGATCCTTTGTGATGAGTTTCCTCCTCTTGGATTTCGACCAAGGTAGCTCTAGGAGGCTCATGGAGGTTTTTCTTTTGGAGACAAGCGCAGTACGCATGCCCTTGCTTGAAGCACTTGAAACAACGGTTATCCTTGCGATAACGCTCAAGCTCTTCAGGAGAGAGTTTGTTTTTGCCTTTGTAAACTCCCTTCTCTTAGCTTTGTTGGAGTTTCCCTTAGGAGACTTTTGGACACTGTCCTTCCCCTTAGGCTCATTGGAACCCTTGTTTTCCGTGGGATTAGAATTTCTTTTAGCCCCCGTTTGGAATTGATTTGAGAGGCCACCATAGTATGGTGTATAATCGCTGATATGGTGTGTGGCCTTTGGGAGTTGACATACTCCGCCATTTCTTCAGTTATACCCGCACAAAATTGTTGCTTTTGCTCTCCAAAATCCAAGTTTTTGAAGACAATGGCTTTGAGTTGTAGGTCCCAAATCTTGTCTACATATTTGTGAATGGATTTATAGGGAGAGAGCTTCAAGCTTTGTGTAACATTTAATGGCCTAAAAACTTGTGTGTAGCGGAAATTAGCATGAACATAGTGGGCATTTCATTAGAATAGATTTCTAATGAGAATTACAAGAGTGCTTGGGTGGAGAGCAACAAAAAGCATAACACCTAGTTAGATAGCATGAACAATACTTTCAAAAGAGAGAGAAATTAAGCTATTGACAAAAGTTGAGGACCGGATTTGCATGGAGCCAGTCCCCCCTCCAAAAGGCTTTGTATTATGGTTTCTCCCATCAAGAGAGACATTGTACAATACAATTCTTTGTGTTTCCTTCAAGACTAGCTAATGCAATGAAGATGAAAGCTTCATGCACTAAGCAAAACACTTAGCAAACACAACATTAATTATCCCCGGTCTCAGACCCAAGACCTCACACACCTTCGAAGATGGTGAGAGCTAGCAGGGTATGAGAGTAGATTGAGAGGAAGAAGGAGTATCTTACGAGAAAGATGTACATCTCCTCACATAATCACTCATATTAGCATAGCTTAGCTTAGTAATTAGCATGGTAGAGGAGATGAGCATGCATTGAAGCTTGGCTCTTGGTTGGATTTGCATCCACATGCCAAGAGTGTGTCGATGTAGGCTTCTATCTCACAAGCTTGGAGTAGGTGATGAGCTCTCCATTAAAGCTTGGGAAGAGATAGTCTTCTTTTCTTCACACATGAGATTGTGTGAGTGTGCGTGTGATAATGCCTTGCAAAAATCAGCCCCCTCTCTCTCTTGGGCGAGCCCTTTTGCTATTTGCTCTTGCTATCTCCCCATTGGACCTCCCCAGGGCTAGCCAATGACTATTAAGCAACATAAGTGATAGCCTTCTGACATGTGTCCCCCTTTCCCCTTTTGTGAGACCTTAAGGTAATTTAATAATTCATCTAAACTCTCATTGGACCCCTTTGCCTCCTGGCCAATAGGAATCAGGCAAGCCATTGGGCTGCTGAATGCTCATTGGACTACTTGGGAGATTGCCCAATAGTCTTCTAGAGGACTTAATTCTCATTGGTTCTTTTATTAAGTGTTTTTAAATTAATTAAACTAGATTTACTCTAGCCTAATTCTCATTGGTCCACCTCCAAGGCCATCCAATAGGAATTGGGTACACCTTGTGGGCATTTGGCCTAGGGAGCTGACATGTGTCCCTCATTCCCTTTGTGTAAAGGGAGCTTGTGTGTGTGTGTGTGTGGCTTTCTCTCTCATCCCCTACATGCAAGGCTCACCCCCTCCCAAGTAGGGATTGCAAAGACTTTTTTGTACACACACAAAGCATCCAATTCCCTTAAGGTTGACCTTTGGACACAACCTTTGAATTTTGGAACCTTAGCATTTTGGAAGTCTTAATGGGCTGAACCTTAGGGTCTTTTTAGCCCATTGTTGCACATGGCTCTTTTGCAGATGGCCCCCCCTTTGGATCCCTATTTTCCCTCCTTTGGATCCCTACTGTGGCCGGTCTGCTAGCTTAACCAATATTCTAGCTTTTTCTCCCCAGGCACTTCCCCATATTAAATGATTAGTTTAACATGAGAAAATCATTAGAGAGAATTAGATATTTATTATTATGACATTACCTGTCTCTTGAAATCATAGTCGTCCTCGACTATGGTGTAGAGAAGATAAAGCATATTCCTGAGTCCTTTTCTTAGCGGGTAGAGGATCCCTATGTTACCCTACGACATCATTCCACAATGGATGAATAGTCCATTTGGCGCTTGAGAGCCTGAGGCTGCCGCAAGCATGTCTGCACATTAGTCCTATTAGTCTTCCATAGTAGAGTGACAAGCTCTACTTGGTGTTTGGGAGACGTCGTCTCCGCAAACTTGATCTAAGCATGCATACTACTTCATTTTTGTGCACAATAAAGAAAAAGAGAGTCTTATAAGACAAAAAAAACTTTTTTCATTTTTGACATTTTGTACATTTGCTTACTCTTGGGAAGCATTGTAAGCATTGACAAGGTTTAGGTTATCCTTTAATTGTATGCCTTGCATCCATCTAGCATCTTCAAAAGGATAATTCTTAAACTTAATAAGATATCGTCGGATAGTCTTACCGCCTCTTAATACCTTGTCTTCATGTCGGAGATCGGGGACCAAGAGGAGGTGCTGCAGTCCGCGGATTTCATTTTTAACATTTTGTACATTTTCTTACTCTTGGGAAGCATTGTAAGCATTGACAAGGTTTAGGTTATCCTTTAATTGTATGCCTTGCATCCATCTAGCATCTTCAAAAGGATAATTCTTAAACTTAATAAGATATCGTCGGATAGTCTTACCGCCTCTTAATACCTTGTCTTCATGTCGGAGAATGGACTCGCGGACTGCAGCACCTCCTCTTGGTCCCCGATCTCCGGTGGGTCTTCAATAGTTGGTTCTTGAGGTGGCTCTCCTTTGTAAGGCTTTAATAGGCTCACATGGAAAGCATTGTGTATGAACCAATGATTGGGAAACTTGAGTTGATAGGCCATCTCATTGATTGGCCTAAGAATCTGGAAGGGACCATAGTACGTTTTTGCTAGTTTAGCATAGTACTTTTGGTATCCTGTAGGATTCTTGCCCGTCGTGTGCCTTAAGCGAGCCTTGGGAAACCTTAATAAGACCCAATCATTTTCTTTAAAGGCTTGGCCTCTTCTGTGCTTGTCAGCAGCAGCCTTTTGCCTTTGCTGTGAGATAGAGATAGCATCCTTAATCTTTTGAAAAGATTCTTGTAGGTCTCGGCTATACTCATCTGCAGCGAAGATCTTCCCCTGTACCTTAAGTAGCAAGGGACTTTTTGATCTCCCCTCAATTACCTCGAAAGGTGCTTTTCCCGTGGAAGTATGTACAGTGTTATTGTAAGCATACTCCACTAAGGGTAAGTACTTCTCCCATTGGGATCTTTGATCTACTTCCGTTACATAGGCTTTTAGCAGATCGAGAATGGTTAGGTTAGCTATTTCACTTTGGCCATCCGTTTGTGGATGATAGGCCGAAGAGAAGTTTAGCCTTGTCCCCAAATTCTCAAAGAGACCCTTTCAGAAATTACTGGTCATTCTAGGATTTCTATCCGACACTATGGACATTGGCAAGCCATGGTACTTGAAAATTTGTGAAATGAAGAGGGTTGCCATTTGATGGGCTTTGATAGTCTTTTTGACAGGTATAAAATGAGCTTGTTTACTGAACCTGTCTACTATCGTCCATATTCCCGTATGCCGGTGGAAATTGATTCGAGAGGCCACCATAGTATGGTGTATTACCGCCGATATGGTATGTGGCCTTTGGGAGTTGACATACTCCGCCATTTCTTCGGTTAAGCCCGCACAAAATTGTTGCTTTTGCTCTCCAAAATCCAACTTTTTGAAGACAGTGGCTTTGAGTTGTAGGTCCCAAAACTTGTCTACATATTTGTGGATGGATTCATAGGGAGAGAGCTTTAAGCTTCGCCATTCGGTGAGTACTTTGTCTTTGGCATCGGTGGCCAAAAACTGCTTCATAGTGGAAGCTCTTAAAGCTTTCCATGTTCGTGGAGCTTCATCGTTGGCTCGTAGGCTAGACCACCATTGTCTGGCGGACTTTTGAAAGTGCATAGCTACATGGCGTAGCTTAGAGGACTCCGTGAAGCCCTCATCTCCAAATGCCGCATCAAACTTTTGGATAAAGGCCAAGACTTTGTCTGTAGCACCAAAGGTGCCATCATAGGTAAGGAAAGAGATGCTCTTCCCTCCCTCTTTGAACTTCTTCAGCTTGGATGACCTGCTCCATGCGGCATACGATTTCCTATGGCCTCTTCTTTTTGATGGTTCAAAGGTTGCACCATCACTTTCTTCAGAAGGTGGAGAAGAGGGTGACCTCTTTCTTGCCTTTTTCTTGTCTTGATCTTTATCGTCTTCACCATCACTTTCATAAGAGGAAGAGGATGAAGAAGATGGAGAAGAGGGTGTCCTCTTTCTCGCCTTTTTCTTCTCTTTCTTTTTATCATCCCTCTTTAAATTATGGTGTGGAGAAGAGTGTGATGGTCTTCTCCGCTTTGGTGGTGATGGAGAGCGTTTAGCCCGCCGTCTTCGTGGAGCCATCTCCGCCGAGGTGGCGGGAGACTCACTTCTTTCTCGTTCCTTCGGTGGAGGCTCTTGAGTTCTCCTTTGGGAAGGAGATCCATCATCAAGAAGTAAATTCTTGAACCCTTTGTATGGATTCTCTTCTTCTTCCCGAATTGGAGAGAGACCTCTTTTGGAAGTCTCACAAGGAGGCTTCATAGGTGTTCTCTCGTCATGGTGATGAGCTTGGAGAATCCCGTGAGCATGGAGCTGCCGTTGCACTTCACTTTGGAGAGATGGATTGCCCATTGCTTGTAAAGCCTAGAAACAAGATAGTTAACAAGCATCGGAGCATCATTAGTAGCTTGCTCATTAGCAAAATCAAAGTTATCAACATTAATTTCACTCTCTTTACTATTGTCAACCATTCTAACAACTTTTAGATGTAAACTTTTTAGGTGTACTTTGGCACTTCAAGCCCTAGTTGCTACTCCTCTTTACCCCTTTAGAAAAAGCACTCAAGCTACTGTACCCGTGGCTTGAATACCATTAATTGCAAGGAATAGAAGAGAGGGTCTTTCAACACCAAAACAGCACCAACTCCTCTCAAGCTTCTAATAGCTCAATAGTGGTTAAGCCGTAGGCAAGCCCCGTAGGACTCCACTATTAAGACCATAGCTCTCGACGGTGATGCCCCGTTAACTGCATGAAGGCAGGCGCCCTGCAAGGCTGAAAAATCCCTATTCTACTTACTCACAGGCAGTTAATAATGCCAACCATTTATAGCTAGCTTGAGGACCTCCCTTCTTGAGCAAGAAAAGAGAAACCTTGTGCTCTGATACCAATGTAACATTTAATTGCCTAAAAACTTGTGTGTAGCGGAAATTAGCATGAACATAGTGGGCATTTCATTAGAATAGATTCCTAATGAGAATTACAAGAGTGCTTGGGTGGAGAGAGCAACAAAAAGCATAACACCTAGTTAGATAGCATGAACAATACTTTCAAAAGAGAGAGAAATTAAGCTATTGCCAACAGTTTTGGACCGCATTTGCATGGAGCCGGCAGTCCCCCCTCCAAAAGGCTTTGTATTATGGTTTCTCCCATCAAGAGAGACATTGTACAATACAATTCTTTGTGTTCCTTCAAGACTAGCTAATGCAATGAAGATGAAAGCTTCAGGCACTAAGCAAAACACTTAGTAAACACAACATTAATTATCCCCGGTCTCAGACCCAAGACCTCACACACCTTCGAAGATGGTGAGAGCTAGCAGGGTATGAGAGTAGATTGAGAGGAAGAAGGAGTATCTTACGAGAAAGATGTACATCTCCTCACATAATCACTCATATTAGCATAGCTTAGCTTAGTGATTAGCATGGTAGAGGAGATGAGCATGCATTGAAGCTTGGATCTTGGTTGGATTTGCATCCACATGCCAAGAGTGTGTCGATGTAGGCTTCTATTTCACAAGCTTGGAGTAGGTGATGAGCTCTCCATTAAAGCTTGGAAAGAGATAGTCTTCTTTTCTTCACACATGAGATTGTGTGAGTGTGTGTGTGATAATGCCTTGCAAAAATCAGCCCCCTCTCTCTCTTGGGAGAGCCCTCTTGCTATTTGCTCTTGCTATCTCCCCATTGGACCTCCCCAGGGCTAGCCAATGACTATTAAGCAACATAAGTGATAGCCTTCTGACATGTGTCCCCCTTTCCCCTTTTGTGAGACCTTAAGGTAATTTAATAATTCATCTAAACTCTCATTGGACCCCTTTGCCTCCTGGCCAATAGGAATCAGGCAAGCCATTGGGTTGCTGAATGCTCATTGGACCACTTGGGAGACTGTCCAATAGTCTTCTAGAGGACTTAATTCTCATTGGTTCTTTTATTAATTGTTTTTAAATTAATTAAACTAGATTTACTCTAGCCTAATTCTCATTGGTCCACCTCCAAGGCCATCCAATAGGAATTGGGTACACCTTGTGGGCATTTGGCCTAGGGAGCTGACATGTGTCCCTCATTCCCTTTGTGTAAAGGGAGCTTGTGTGTGTGTGTGGCTTTCTCTCTCATCCCCTACATGCAAGGCTCACCCCCTCCCAAGTAGGGATTGCAAAGACTTTTTTGTACACACACAAAGCATCCAATTCCCTTAAGGTTGACCTTTGGACACAACCTTTGAATTTTGGAACCTTAGCATTTTGGAAGTCTTAATGGGCTGAACCTTAGGGTCTTTTTAGCCCATTGTTGCACATGGCTCTTTTGTAGATGGCCCCCCCTTTGGATCCCTATTTTCCCTCCTTTGGATCCCTACTGTGGCCGGTCTGCTAGCTTAACCAATATTCTAGCTTTTTCTCCCCTGGAACTTCCCCACATTAAATGATCAGTTTAATATGAGAAAATCATTTAGGAGAATTAGATATTGATTATTATGACAGTTTGCCATTCGGTGGGTACTTTGTCTTTGGCATTGATGGCCAAAAACCGCTTCATAATGGAAGCTCTTAAAGCTTTCCATGTTCGTGGAGCTTCACCGTTGGCCCATAGGCTAGACCACCATTGTCTGGCGGACTTTTGAAAGTGCATCGCTACATGGTGTAGCTTAGAGGACTCCATGAAGCCATCATCTCCAAACGTTGCATTGAACTGTTGAATAAAGGCCAAGACTTTGTCCATAGCACCAAAAGTGCCATCGTAGGTAAGGAAAGAGATGCTCTTCCCTCCCTCTTTGAATTTCTTGAGCTTGGATGACCTCTTCCATGTGGCATAGGATTTCTTATGGCCTCTTATTTTTGATGGTTCAAAGGTTGCACCATCACTTTCTTTAGAAGGTAAATAATTTGAAGAAGATGGAGAAGAGGGTGACCTCTTTCTTGCCTTGGTCTTTGTTGTCTTCACCATCACTTTCATAAGAGAAAGAGGATGAAGAAGATGGAGAAGAGGGTGTCCTCTTTCTGACCTTTTTCTTCTCTTGCTTTTTGTCATCCCTCTTTGAAGTATGGTGTGGAGAAGTATGCGATGGTCTTCTCCGTTTTGGAGGTGATGGAGAGCGTTTAGCCCGCCGTCTTCATGGAGCCATCTCCACCAAGGTGATAGGAAACTCACTTCTTTCTTGTTACTTTGGTGGAGGCTCTTGAATTCTCCTATGAGAAGGAGATGCGTCATCAAGGAGAAAATTTATGAGCCCTTCATATGAATCCTCTTCTTCTTCTCGAATCGGAGAGAGACCTCTTATGGAAGTCTTGCAAGGAGGCTTCCTAGGTGTTCTCTCATCATGGTGGGGAGGTTGGAGAATCCCATGAGCACGAAGCTGCCATTGCATTTCACTTTGAAGGGATGGATTGCCCATGGCTTGTTGAAGCCTAGAAACAAGATAGTTAATAAGAATCGGGGCATCATTAGTAGCCTGCTCATTAGCAAAATCAAAATTATCAACATTAATTTCACTCTCTTTACTATTGTCAGCCATTCTAACACCTTTTAGGTGTACTTTGGCACTTCAAGCCCTAGTTGCTACTCCTCTTTATCCCTTTAGAAAAAGCACTCAAGCTATTGTACCCGTGGCTCCAATAACATTAATTGCAAGGAATTGAAGAGAGGGTTGTTCAACACAAAAACAGCACCGACTCTTGCCAAGCTTCTAATAGCTCAATAGTGGTTAAGCCATAGGCAAGCCCCATAGGACTCCACTATTAAGACCATCGATCTTGACGATGATGCCCCATTAACTGCACAAAGGCAAGTGCACCGCAAGGCTGAAAAATCCCTATTCTACTTACTCACATGCAATTAATAATACCAACCATTTATAGCTAGCTTGAGGACCTCCCTTCATGAGCAAGAAAAGAGAAACCTTGTGCTCTGATACCAATGTAACATTTAATGGTCTAGTAACTTGTGTGTAGCGGAAAATAGCATGAACATAGTGAGCATTTCATTAGAATAGCTTCCTAATGAGAATAACAAGAGTGCTTGGGTGGAGAGAGCAACAAAAAGTATAACACCTAGTTAGATAGCATGAAAAATACTTCAAAAGAGAGAGAAATTAAGCAATTGATAACAGTTGAGGACCACATTTGCATGGAGCCGGTCCCCCCTCCAAAAGGCTTTGTATTATGGTTTCTCCCATCAAGAGAGATATTTTACAATACAATTCTTTGTGTTCCTTCAATACTAGCTAGTGCAATGAAGATGGAAACTTCATGTGCTAAGCAAAAAATTTATCAAACACAACATCAATTCCCTCACGGTCTCAGACCCAAGACCTCACACACCTTCGAAGATGGTGAGAGCTAGCGGGGTACGAGAGTAGATTGAGAGGAAGGAGTATTCTTACGAGAAACATGTACATCTCCTTACATAATCACTCATATTAGCATAGCTTAGCTTAGTAATTAGCATGGTAGAGGAGATGAGCATGCATTGAAGCTTGGCTCTTGGTTGGATTTTCATCACAAAGCCAAGAGTTGTTGGTGTAGGCCTCCCTTCTCACAAGCTTGGAGTAGGCGGTAAGCTTTCCATTAAAGCTTGAGAAGGAGAGAGAGTCTTCTTGCTTCACACATAGATTGTGTGAGTGTGTAAGTGAATAATGCCTTTGAAAAATCACACCCCTCTCTCTCTTGGTCGACCCCCCATGCTAATTGCTCATGCTACAGCCCTATTGGACCTCCTCAGGCCTAGTCATTGGAAATTAAGCATCATAAGTGATAGCCTTCTGTCATGCATCCCCCTTTCCCCGTTTGTGAGAGCTTTAGGTAATTACTTAATTCAACTAAACTCTCAGTGGACCCCTTTGCCTCCTGGCCAATAGGAATCAGGAAAGCCATTGGGCTGCTGAATACTCATTGGACCCCTTGGGAGACTGTCCAATAGTCTTCTAGAGAGTTTAATTATTATTGGTTCTTTTATTAAGTGTTTTTTAATTAATTAAACTAGGTTTACTCTAGCCTAATTCTCATTGGTCCACCACCAAGGCCATCCAATAGGAATTGAGTACACCTTGTGGGCATCTAGGCTAGGGAGCTGACATGTGTCCCTCATTCCCTTTGTGTAAAGGGAACTTGTGTGTGTGTGTGTGTGTGAGTTTCTCTCTCATCTCCTACTTCTATGGCTCACCCCCTCCTATGTACGGATGGTTGAAGACTTTTGGGACACACACCAAGCATCCAATTTCCCTAGGCTTTTGACCTTTGGACACAACCTTTGAATTTTGGAACCTTAGCATTTTGGAAGTCTTAATGGGCTGAACTTTAAGGTATTTGGAGCCCATTGTTGCACATAGCCCTTTTTCAGATGGCCCCCCCTTTGGATCCCTATTTTCCCTCCTTTGGATCCCTACTGTGGCCGGTCTGCTAACTTAACCAATATTCTAGCTTTTTCTCCCCTGGCACTTCCCCATATTAAATGATCAGTTTAACATGAGAAAATCATTTAGGAGAATTAGATATTGATTATTATGACATGATTACTCATAATCTTCCAAGGTTTCTTAGTGCAATTGTTTTGTGTAAAAACATCTGCCAGCATTGATCGTTGTTGTTTGAATACACAATCTAGAATTACATGCACCTTACGTGGCATGCTGGTGCTCCATCTAAAAACATGGAAATATTGGAGGCACCAATCCAAAAAACTATGGCTATACCTGCAAAAAAACATTGTCTATTGAGAATCAATATTGTATTTGCCATTTTTTTGTATATGTAGGGGGTTGTTCACCATACTGATCCTCTACAACACTAACCATGAGGCCATTCAAATCAAGTATGAGAGCCCAATTATTGTTTGCTAGAAGCTTTGGCACCCATATTGGATCCGATAGAGGATACCACTCAACAATAACAACCTCCGTAGAGGGATGAAATTCAAGAAGACCCGTATTTGTGAGATTTGTAGATAGTAGCGGTTGAGGCACCTCTCAATCTCAATTTTTCTCTTTTAAGTTGCCTGGAATTGGTGATTGGCCTTTTTTGTAGCTTTTTGCATTCAATGGAAAGATTTAAATCATGCAAGGCAATTAACGCTTGTTTCTCTTCCTTTGCAACACAAACACGTATCGAATGAGAAAGCATAAAGGCCAAGCAAAATATACTCGACTATTGCACATGTATATTTACTCCAAAAGGACCTTTTTCATTAAGAGTAGTCATAAAGTTACAAAATTCCACAAGAGGTGCAATAAGGAAAAAATTTCTACAAATGAGATTATGAGAATAATGAAAATAAGAATGGGCACACTCAGTAAGTGCATAACAGATATAGGCACACTAGCTTGATGGCACTATAGATTTTGGGCAAAACAGATTAGGTTCAGCAAAGTTTCTTACAAGCTCATGAGCGGGGGACTTTCAGAGGACCTTTTTGGTTTTGTTTATGTACTCCAAAATCCTCTTAGGGGTAACACAAGTGTCTATTGCATCCTCTCTTGGTATCGCTTCAGTGCGAGATTTCCTCTTCCACCTTGCAATTTTTACATAGCCCTCCAGAGGGCTGCTATCACCAACATCCTAGACATCCCCTAGGTTGTCATCTCCAACATCCTGTGCATTTCCTGGGTTGTCAGACCTCAATGCTATTGACTATTTACAACATCCTCCTCCTCCGTTGATTGACTATTTACAACATCGCTTCGATCCACCACATGCTGCAATACAACATCCACTCCTTCATGGATGCCATCTTGCTCATCCAACCTCAATAGAGAGCTTGTCTTGTCCAAATTTTTCCTTGCCCTGTCTTTTGTTCTACGTACGACCCACATCATCAAAAGGTTTTGACACACGTGCAAAACAGAACCTTTAATTAGAACCTCAGGAGGTCACACAAATTGCTAAAAATTTCTATAATGGCAACAAAAGAAAAAATCTCAAAGAAGATAAGACCTTAATATACTACCTAGTATACTAGATAGCATACCCAGTATATCTCCAAGCATGCTTAGTTAGCACAATAAATATGCTAGCTAGTATGAACAATATGCTGACTAGTATACCCAGAATACCTATAAGCATGCTTAGTTAGCAGACCTAATATGTTATCTAGTATAGGCAATATGATAACTAGCATATCTAGTATGCTATCTAGTATACTGCTACTATGATAAGTATGCTAGTTAGTATACCCACTTCACCTTCAAGCAAGATAATTGAATGTGCAATATGCTAGCTAGTATACCCATTATGCTATGTAACATACTACTATGCTCATTATGCTAGTTAGCATACTATGTATTCATGCAAGCATTCTTAGTTAACTCACCAAATATTCTAGTAAGTATGGGCAATATTCTATCTATCAAACCCAATATGCTATGTAGCATACTACTAATATGCTCAGTTTGCTAACTAGTATACCTAGTATGCTAGTTAGCATACCATGTATGCTAGTTAGCATACCCAGTATTCCATACTATTACTATGCTTAGTATGCTAGTTAGCATACCCAGTATTCCATAATACTACTATGCTCAGTACGCTAGTTAGCATACCCCATATGCTAGTTACCATACCTAGTATGCTAACTAACGAGCATACCCAATATACCTGCAAGCAGCCTTATGAGCACAAAAAATATTCTAGTTAGTATGTGCAATATACTAACTAGCATACCCAGTATGCTAGTTAGCATACCAATATACCTACAAGCATGCTTAGTTAGCAGACCTAATGTGTTAGTTAGTATGTGCAATATGCTAACTAGCATATCTAGTATGCTATGTAGGATCTTACTTCTATGATGAGTAGGCTCGCCAGCTTACCCAGTATACCTTCAAGCATGCTTAGTTAGCACACTACATATTTTAGTTAGTATGTGAAAATGCTAGCAAGCATACCAGGTATGCTAGTTAGCATACCTAGTATACCATCACACAGACTTAGTTAGCACACCAAATATGCTAGTTAGTATGTGCAATATGCTAACTAGCATACCTAGTATTCTATGTAACATACTACTACTATGCTCATTATGCAATTTATCATACCTTGTATTCTTGCAAGCATGCTTAGTTTACTCACCAAATATGCTAGTTAGTGAGGGTCACTTTTCAATTTTTGGTTCACCTCTCTCTTGGTATGTACTTAATGGCAAGGCTTCAAGGGTTCCCGGAGGAGGAGGGACCTGATGCATGAAAATCACAAAAGTCTATAAAACATGTGTCAATGGATGGGGGTTGAAGTAGTACTTTTTGAGGTTTGATCAAGCACCTTTGATGGATATTCCTAAGGAGGGAGACTCCTCCACCTCAACTGAAGAATAATCAAGTATAGAACTACAACCATAAATGCCTCTAGCTTCATGGGGAGGGCTAATGAGGGCCACTTTTCAAATTTTGGTCCACCTCTCTCTTGGTATGCACTTGATGGCAATGCTTCAAGGCTTCACGAAGGAGGAGGGACCCGATGAATGAAAATCACAAAAAAATCTAGGTATATATTTTGTACATAGCTATGGTTTCAACACATTTGGATCTTGGAAATAAGGAGAGGTAGGAACAAACCCTATGAGAACAAAAAAAATCATTGAATGCTGATTCTACCTGACTGTCTCATTATAGGTGAAGAATAAGAGTCAATTGTGAAAAGGAGGAGAATCTTATGCATTATGGAGTTGAAGTCAATAATATATTATCAAATGCAAGCAGGGGGATATTTCTAGGTGAGCAGTTTCCGGCGAGCGCTTTTTAGGAATCACGTGAGCAGATTCCTAAAAAGATTCTCTCTTCCTCTTTGTGGACTATCTCTATCTTTCTCTTTGAGAGAGAGAGAGAGAGAGAGAGAGAGAGAGAGAGAGAGAGAGAGAGAGAGAGAGAGAGAGAGTCAAAGGTATGGAAGCTAGACAAATTGTTTCAAAAACAATATAGACAAGGTTACTTAAAACAAGAACTCCCATTAATAATAAAAAAGTTACATTTTATTAAACTTGCATTACATAAACAAGAAGTGCTCATCTTCTGGAAGGCCCGGTTTTAGTAGGATGTGCTCCCTTCGATTGGCATATTAAGAATCACCACGTTGCTTAGCTGTTGCCTCATTTCCTCCTCATCCTCCTTTGTGATGAGCCCAATCTTCTTCCAGCAAGAGAAAGCTAGTTGTGCTGTCTCATTCAAATTGATTAAGCTCCGCATATTGAGTTCCTTGCGGCATTGATAGAGGCGATACACGTTGATGGTTGCCTTGAGAGCCTGACGAAACCAGTCGGCTCCATACAATGCCTGTCCATTTGGAATGGATTCCCTGGCATCCCACGCAGACTTTATTTTACTCTCAAGATCGCCAGACATCGTGAAAGAAGGAGAGGTGTGCTAGGAATCTAGTGGACGCTTTCACAAAAATAACTCAAGCTATGGCAATTTATAGCCACTGTGGTAATATTATATTATTTTATACACGATTTGACACATAAACAACTAGTACTCAAGTATGAAAAAAAGTTGCAAATGAATGTATCCCAATGTGACCATCCTAAGATAAAATTAGAAAGTAGTACAATTGTTTAGGTAAAGCATACTAAGAAAAAGTGAGCATTGTCAAATGCTATGCATCCATGCCTGGATAGGTCCGGCTTCGACTCAGTGCCCTGAAGATATCAACATCTGCCAGGATTGGTTGATGGATAAACATGTTCTCATTTTGGCTTAGCCCTAGCACACACAGATAAATAAAATACAAATGTTTACATGCAAGATATGGTTTTTGCTTTGACACCCGTTCCATGAAGTCTGGGCATGTGCACGATGGCTGGTTGCTAATACAAATTTTGTACATCCCGACATGACCATCTTCACTGTTCGTCTCTAGTTTGAAGACCTCACTAACACCATCTGCTGCACATATCTCTTCTACGACCTTCGCTCTCAGGGCTAGTGCTAGACTGATCTTGCGAGCAGCATCCTCGGAAATGGAAGTCTGATACCGTACACGTAGACCATCTCGCACTGTGGCTCTTGCACTGCCTTCAGGAGTGGATGCATCTTTTGACTTGAAAGGAGAGCTTGTCATACTTTGTTCTTGAGCAACTGGCGTTACATTATATACTCCTTCTTTGCTTAGCTCCACTTGATACCCCCCTTCATGCAATATTTGCACCTCATCCTCGGATAGGTTGGTGCCCACATGCACGGGCCAAGTGTGTGGTGGATGAAGAGGTTGCGGCTCAATGTTCTGGTCTACTATATGATAATTCAAGACATGATCCGGACAAAACCAAAACCATTGACGCACCACACCATTTGGATGTTTTCGATATCCTTCAAACTATGGGGCTGGTATACCAAGGCTAGAACCTGCTATACTGCATCCACACCTGCGTCCGCCTCTTGGTGTGCCGCTACATGTGACCCTACTACCTTGTGGAGTTCGACGTATGGCCCACATTGCCTCATTGACCTTGCGCTCAACTACATACTGCCCACCAGAACCTATACTTCGTTTTGGGGTTTGTGATATCCCTTCTTCTGCAAAGTTGATCTTACGTGGTCTTCCACACTTCTTGTGATCTTCGGTGACCAAGTTGTACTCAGGCCTATGTGATGCATCATCTTCCACGTTGATACAGTTTTTGCCTTGATGTCTCCTTATCTCCTGTTAATGGAGTTGGTTGTTTATACATTGGAGTGCCCTCAGTAGCCGCATTCACTGCTCTAATCACTTGGCTAGGACGTTTTTCATGGCGTTCCGTAAGCTTTTGTATTGATGGACCCTTCCCAATGTGTTTTCCATGGCTGTATGAAATGGCCTTTGTGCTTTGTAAGATGGAATTTGCAAGGTTGGTTGTACATGCATCATATAATGATATGCGTTTACGGAAACCCTCCCCTGCTAGTCAGCTGCCATGCTTGCTCTCCGCAAGGTTAGTGCGTGGAGTGTTTGGTCCATCAGAGCTACTTTCTACGCATGTCATCATGCCACCCCAATGTGCAATACGAATTTCCCACCAACTAAGCCATGAATCCATGTATGGAATGTTACGGTCTATGCAATGACCGTTACGCCCCCATTGGCGTATCAGACGAGCCTTTGCTGCTGCTGCAGCCTCTTTTGTTGGTGCTTGCCTCCACTTCTCACACATTTCTTTCTGTGTGTGTGTGTGTTGAGAAGCTTGCACCACATGTGTGTTGATTCAAGCTTTGCTTCCAATGGAAAAGACAAGAACGCTCTCGACCGCTCATTGTATTGGTCTTGTCACCACCATTGAAAACAATTCGAACTGCATTCCAATTTGCTTGAGCTTCATCAGCCATGTAGCCAAAGAAATTTGCTTTGTCACACCCACATGATATCATTACATCATTAAGGCACTCCCAAAACAAACATTGTGTTTCCATGTCTTCCTGTTTCATTTCACAAGTTGCAATAGTCAAAAGGTCCTTCATGCTGCAAACAAATTGTTTTAGAGAGAGTAAATGGAAAGCCACAAAGCTCTTAAGATAGGCCATGTACCTTGGATCATAGACATGACAGGCCATAGTCACCCAATCGTTAACACGTCTGGTGTGATCAAATTGGATCCACGCACGTCGAAGATCACCATCCCGATCTTGTCTCATTCGGTTGACTAGGTCCACACCAGATGCTGGACCAATTGTGGACATTTTGAAGACATAACATTTCTCCCCCTCTATACCTTGACCAGGAAACCGGCTTCCATGGAAAAACTCATATGTGCAGTCTCACTTCAGTTTTAGGAGTGCATCAATGCTAAAAGATTCTTTGTCAACCCCTCTACGTAAAATAGATACTGACCTTCGAAACCTGTCAATGTTAAAAGTGTTTAGATTAAAAAATAATTTAGCATAGAGTTTTGCATTGAAATAAGAATCTAGGAAATGCTCATACTAGTTATCTTGCACCAATGGGCCCAACTCCTCAGCGATTGCAAATAGCTGTTGCTCGCCTAAAATACCTTCGTTGGTGTTGTTGCGAAAAAGTGTTGTACTTATAATTTCTTTTGCCAAACACATTTGAACCTTCCTGGCTCCTGCATGTGGGTCAACAGTTAAAATCCTTTGCACCATCAACTTGGTGTTGTCCTTTAGTGTTTTGGATGTGCCGCTGTGCACATCGTGTCGATGTGTGCCACGATGAATCATGACTCTAGTGGTAGTCTCATCGGATGGCATGACATAGTATACTACACAATCACATGTTGCAATACAAAAAGCAATTGCCTTACAAAAATGGCATGTAAGGCTCTTATCTCCAATCTTACAATATTCCCCAGGTCCAGTTGCCTTTTGTATGTACCCGTTGAAATGACTGGTATTGGGAATATGGGAATTAACCAAGCGGACACATTGTTCATTCATGCACTTGAGAGATCCTATGCAATGACTAAGATGCACTACACCTGCAAATACAATATTGGATGTAGTAGGCTTCGACCACAAATGAGGATCATACTTATGCTCCATCGCATCCATATGGTGCAACTTTCCCATGGTAGGTGGAAATTCTAGAACGAGATATCCATTGTAAGACCTTGGAATCTCTGTAACTTGCTCCACTACTTTGATTTGCATTAACAGCTTTGTCAATGTGCCCTTCTTCTCGTTCTGTAAGAGCTTTTGTCTTGTACTCCTTTTGAAGCTGTTTAAGGGAAAAACTCGAGGGGGGGTACATAGATCTATTAACTCCTTTGGACCGAATTGCATCTTTGACGGACTATCCACAATGGAAATGGGAATCATGCTAGGTAAGCTGGCATACTGTGTTTGATGAGATACGTTGACTTTTTATTTACGTGAAAGCTACTCATCCAATACATAGATGAATTCACCCAAATTGTTGGGAGTCCTCTCAAGAGGCAAATTCATTTCAATATCACCTACTTCGATAACAGCATCTAAAGTTGTAAATTGCATTGGAGAAATTAATTCTAAAAGAAATGATTCAGATATTATGAATTTACCATTGTAAAAAGGATAAGAAAACTCTTTACCCAAGAAAATAAAGAGCAAGCCATAATAATATGCTAAGAAAATAATAAAGCACACGATCACATTGTATAAGCTAAAACAAATTGATTATATACTCACGTATAATAAGTAGCCGTTCTAAATTTAAAATTAATATTATTTTATTAATTTAAAAAAATTAATGTTAAAAAATATGAAATATTTTTAAAAAAAATTGTTACAAAATATTTGTTTGTGACTATGTGTGTGATCACGGGCTGGAGCGTTTTGCGTGGATGGAAGCAAGGCACTAACGCAAGGGGGACGGAGGGAGAGAGACCAGGGCAATGGGCGGCTGGGTTTTGCGTGCTAGGCCGCCAGTACGGACGGAGGCGGAGGTTGGGTGGGGGGTGGGCGCATAGGTTTTTGGGGGGGGGGGGGGGCGGGCTAGGGGGCGCAGGAGCGGGCGGGGCAAGGTGTAAGGGGACAATGGAGGCGGTCTCACGCGGGCTGGGCAAGGGGCAAGGTGCAAGAGGACAATGGAGGCGGGGGCAGGCGGGCGGGGCAAGGTGCCAGGGGGGCGGAGGCGGCAGGCGGAGGCCGCAACTTGGGTGGGGGGGGGAGGGCGGGGGGGGCAAGGGGAAAGCGGAGGTGGGGGGGGGGGTGTAGGAGCGGAGCGGAGGCAGGGGCGGGTGGAGGCCGCAGCTTGGGTTGGGGGGGGGGGGGGGGGGGGGGCTAGTGGGCACAGGAGCGGAGGCGGGGGCGGGATGAGGGGGGGGAGGAGCGGAGCAGGATGGGCGGCCACTCGCCCATGGCCAGCGCGTTGGCCATGGGCGCATGGGCGCCTCTGTGTACTCTGCCTCTGGCCACGCGTTGGCCAAAGTCGGGCATATGCTCGACGTGTGCCCGCCTCTGGCCAAAGCGTGGCTAGAGGCAGAGTACACATAGGCGCCCACGCGCCCACGGCAGTCCACGTGGGCACGGTGGCGTGCGTGTCCACATGGACTGGCCACGTGTACTGTCGCCAATCGACAGTACACGTGGCCGGCCACGTGGTCACGCGCACTGCCATGCAGGCAATGAGCTGGCCACGTGTTGTGCCACGTGTACTGTCGCTGGGTGGACACACAACGGCCACCTGCGCCAGCATATCCACGTGCCTTGCCACGTGTGTGTGTATACACACACACACAAAAAGCGTGTGTGTGTGTGTGAACACACACAAAAACACAAATGCACACACACACGGGCGTCACACACACGCACGCTAGCTGGCGTGCGTGTGTGCACCACACACACGCGCCTCAGTGCAACGTGTGTGTGTGTGTGGCTGCGTACAGCGCGTGCACACACACACACACACACACACACACACACACACACACACACACACACACACACACACACACACGTACACACGCACGAGCACGCGCGCACACACACACTACACGTACACACACACACACACGCTGCACGTACACACAAACGCACACGCACATACGCGCGGACGTGTATGCGTCCACACACACACACGCGTGTGTACATGGCAACACACACACACACACACACACACACACACACACACACACACACACACACTCCTTTCTCTCACAAACACAGTCATAAAAAAATATAAATAAAAAATAAAAATTAATAAAAACATAAAAGCTTTATAAAGTGACCTTCTCTTCTTCATTTTCTTCTTCTCTATTCTCTTTTGCTACACAGATCTCTCTCTCTCTCTCAAGTTTCTTTTTGTTCACATCTCAAACTCCAACCTACAAATTTTCATAAATCATCCTATATCTATTTCTTATAAATTATCCTTCTTTCTCGCAAGCATGAGAACAAGAAACCAAACAAAAAATGCTGGTGCAATTGATGAGGTTGATGTTACTACCTCACAAGAAGTACCTTCGTTAGGCACACAGGATACCCAACAATCTCAGGCATTGAGTTCTTTGGATCGTATTGTATCCATTGTAACTGGAGTGGATGGAACATCACAATCAAGCGTTGGACCCAGTCATCGTGTGGAAACAAGTACCGTTATTGAGAATGTCAAAGACGAAGCCTTTGGAAATGTTGTCGACAAACACATTTCTTTGGGTTGGGTGGATTCTCACAGAGTACCATACGATGGGAAACTTCCACGATTGCCTCTTTGTCGACTTCTCTCAAACCCCACCATCCGCACGCATGACGACCATGTGGCCGATTTGCAACTCTTGCAAACAAAAGCTACCAACCAACCATCGCAAGATTTATTGTTAGTGAACGAATTCCTGGGGAGGATCACAAACAATTTACTCATCGTGGTCACACTGCGAGGGATCTTGCAATGTCATATGATTTGGATGAAGAGCTTCGCCAAATCCTCGAGCTTAGTCACATGGTCGAGAGGTACTTTGTGGTTTGGGATGGTAATCACCGATTGGAGGCATGGATGCGGTGGATGAACGAGAATGACATTCCAATTGAGAAAGCGCCAAAGGTGGAATGCATTCTAGTTGACTGTCAGCCACATGAGGTAGCGGAGTTTCTATTGGTTTTGGGTATGATCAATAGGTGAGCCTTTTTTTTTTGCTAATGTAAATGCATCTTATTTGTAAACTATATAAATTACAATCGATTGTTAAACAGGGCCACGAGGGTTTCAGTGCCTCACACGACTGCTCATGATATTTTCATGATGAGAAAGCTAGGGTTGGGGGACCCTACATCACTTCTGCAAAAATTCCCCGAAAGAGCGCGTTTGGTAGCAGAAAGGGCTTTGAATTTTAGAGGTCCAAATAAGTCTAAGTGGCTAAAATTGCCAATGGCTGTCCTTGCGAAACTACTTTGGAAGGTATGCTTCAAACCAATTGTATATGAGAATATGTTTTGATTACGAAATCTTATTATGTGTATTTTGATTGAGTCTTTGGAAAATAATAGGAAGAGTTCGATCATATGTTTAGTAGTAAAACGGAAGGGTTGCCATCAAAAGGGAGTTTTGACTACGAGTTGGCACCTGATGCATACGAGGAAAGCATCAATCTAGCGCTATCTCAAACGGAGCAATACTTTACGCACAAAGGGCTTGAGATAGCCACCATTGCAAATCCAAAGAATGACAGCGATTTTTTCCATAAATGTATTTCATTTATAGGTTGTGGTGAGAAGACCACAAAAATGACACCCTCGAGAGTGGCAGAGGTAGCGCGTGCACATATTAGCCCAACAGAGTAAGTAATAGTTTTTTAAATCATTGGATATATTTCTCTTTTTATTATGTAGCAATAAAAAATAAGTCTCGCTTTTCCTTTTGATAGGAAGTGCCGATTGCTTGATTTGCTCCAAGGCGGTGATGCATCCTTGAAGGAGAAGGGCATCAGTTTGACAGAGAAGGCATGGATCCAGTGGCTTCGATATCACGTGTACTGGTGGAAGTTGGAAAGGTTAGATTTAGTGAACATTTGCACCAGCTAGCAATTTGTTATGTAACTTGTGACTTATTATTTGCTGTTGCAGGAGAGTGCTTGAGATGGCCGAGAAAATGGAGGCCAAGAATCATGATGTTGCTATCCAACATGAGAAGGCTGAAGGTAGGCATGGTTACACACTTGCCCACACATTATTGACATACAAACTCAAGCACTTTGAGAAGGCCTTCAAGAAGTGGAGTGCTCAGATCAAATCCACACATGAACCCAAAGAGCAACCCCATTTTGCTTGTACGGCACGAAGCTTGTTGTACATGTTCGACATCTTTAATTGACAGCTTAAGAATGTAGTAGGATACACTAATCTTGTTCTATGCAAATGAAAACATTGTGGTCTATCTTGTAGATGGTGGAGAGATGCTCTTGTCTTTCCCATTCCTGAGCACCCCAGTGATGCATGGTGCAGGTCGGAGAGAGAGGAGACGGGCTTATATCCTGACGAGTGGATAGATGACTTGCGGCCAAAGGGAGAGTGGCTCAAGTGTCCTTGGTGGCTGGACTACCCGGACAAGGAGTACCCACCTGAAGAGGAAGAGCTATACATAGGTATACCTCTATGTAGTTTTTACCTTTGCCATGAAGCAATAGAATATGGGCTCAATAACTCTTCTTCTTTTAATTAATAGCGGAGCATAGTGCGTCATGGAAGAAAGCGGTTGTGATAGAGGATGCTCTATCTCCAAACACATCAAAGAAACCAGAGAGGAAGAAACAGACCTCAAGGAAAGACTTGCAAGCACAACAAGCTGACAAGCAACGTGGGAAAGAAGAGGGCTGTAGTTTCGAGCGACAGTGAGAGCGAGCATGTGGTTGTGGAGTATTCTGTAGAGGTCAGCGATAGTGCTCATAGCCTTGGTGCTATGAGTTAGAGTGTACCAACACTATTCTTCACTCCCAGACCAGTGGGGGGACATCCAGGAGTCCCCTCCATGTTCACCATCACATGGTAGGGCTGCAGAGGACCTATCAGACATGGCCAGAGTTGTGGGAGATAGCCATCCACGTACGTGAAAATGCTTAATGTTGTGTTGTTCTCTTTAGCATTTCTTGAAAGATATATTTGATCTTATGTTGCTACATACAGATATGCATGTAGAGCCACGCCACCTTGCAGTGCATGCTAGTGCCAAAGAGTTGGAAAAAGCTATTCTAGATGTGTTGTGCAATGACAGGTAAGACACGCTTATTTACAATCATAGTTATGTGCACACTTATAGTGCTAACAAAAATTGCATGCAGTTCTATGCAGTCACTACGTAGATTCTTGGGCTCTCTATCAGGAACAGGGCAAATGAATCCCAGCTTGAGATTGGGTGGAGTACGTTTGGTGTACATGGCCTTTCCCTTACTCACTAGGCCACATGCAGCTAGCACGGGTGGGGTTCCTTTATGGAACCAATGGGATAGTGACCTTGTGGATGGTGCATTCCTTCCGGAATCCGAGTTTCTTTTGGTGGATGGCATGATTGTGGCGACATGTTGTGCAGAACATCTTTCCATCGTCACTTCGAAGGCAGAGGGAGCTGGTTTCCAGCTGTTGAGGATATTGTACTTACGGCTACCGGAGGCTAGTTGTACGATTGTTCATGACTATTTAGAGGGGGTATGTTATTTTTTTGTTTTGATAATGAATAGTAACTTCGATGTTCACAGGTCAAAAAATAATGTTTTACTTGATCCCTGCAGGTTGGTACTTTGTTGCTAGCCATTTTTTCACCCCCTAGAACTGGTGGGTGTCGGCTTCCGAGGTACGATCGAGCGGATGGAGAGATTGCAGCAAATGTACGTGGCTTCTCTGCAAATGAAGACATGTTGTGGAAGAAGCTACCAGGATCAGATTCCACACAGTGGACGCTTGATCGTATGGGCCGACCTTATCGTAGAGGTGTTGAGAGGAGTCCAGCGTTTTCCAGGTGGTAGAATTTTTTTGGTAGTTGTTTTTATTGTTCCTATAAAATTATAGGGATAATAAATCTAAAGGTAAATTTTTTTTGTAGATGGCTACTAGGTACCTTCACAGACATGGGATATGCTGTGTTGGATTGTTTTGCAGGAGTTGGGACATTGGCAGCACAATGTTTATTACTACGTAGACATTGCATCAGTTGTGAGAAGGATTGGGCAGTTTTCAGTGCTTGTTTGGAGCCAGCTCAGCGCCTACCTTCCGATTTAGGCTCGACATTGATGTTTCATAGGAGGGTCAGAGCTCAGGTAACTGAGCAACCGGAGCAGGTGGCCGAGCAGCTTCATCTACTTGACCCACTGTTCCCGACACCACTCGGCAGTCAGAGCGGGGCAGTAGCAACACCATATCCCACTTTCACAGCCCCATTTTTGGCATGGCGTGCAACTGGACCGTCTCCCAGTGCATTCATTGCCTCCACATCTGAGGCCCCGCTCGGGGTTGATCCATTGCCTCTTTCACTACCTGCAGCCCCCCCCCACATATAGTTCATACCCTTTTCCATTTGGAGTAGTTCCCCCACCATTTGGTGCACTGCCCCCATTGGCACGACCTTTGGTTCCTCCCAGAGGATATGGCCCCCCACCGCCCTTCTTTCCTCCAGGTCAACCATGATGTATCACCCCCCATATGTATTTACTTTGGATGCAATGGAACTCATAGATTTGGGGTTTGCTATTTGAAATAGACCGTAATTGTGTGTAAGGAACTTCTATTTCTCTTATTAATAGTGTAATGAATGATTCGCCGGTGTTTTTTTTTTGAATGTAAGTTGGTCGTGAAATGACAATCAAATTTTAGTTGGAGAGAGAGAGAGAGAGAGAGAGAGAGAGAGAGAGAGAGAGATGGGTAGATTGTTCCTTCTTTTGAGAATCTGCTCGCCCGATTCTTAAAAAGCGCTCGCCAGAAACTGCTCGCCTAGAAATCGCGTCCATGCAAGCATAATTCACTTGTGGACACAATGCTTGCACATGGAGTCAAGAGGGGACCACCTGGAAGACTTTTGGGAAGAAAAAGACAGATACATATTTTTGTGAGTGTTTTCTATATTTTTTTCATTTTGAATTTTAAAAGGTTTTCAATAGCAAAGTTGTAGGCGTTGAGATGACCTTTTTGTCCCTATTTTTTTATAATTTTTGGAGCTATGGTTTGAGAGATATGATTGAAATGGTGGATCATATCTATCCACATGGAGAAGTCATGATTATCCAACTCCACACACAAAATTTCTCATAGGTTTCTCTCCATTATTTCTTGATTTTCTCTTATTTTATCAAGACTCTCTCAAATATTATAAGGAAGCTCTTGGACTCAAGCTATGGAAAGTGGCATGGAGACAAAGCTAGTCAAGATGAATGCGATTAGGAGGAAATTGGTCAATAAGCAAGGTACATGGAGCTCTCTCATTGGGGGAATTCCCCTAATTGAGGCTACTTTGTAATCACCCCTCTTGCTCATAATCTCTTCCGTAATCACTCTCTTAGCCTATAAAAGGAGGCCTCCTCTTTTGATGTAGAGGCCACCGAGTCTGTTTTGCATCTCCGCCTCTCATTTGGTGCCCCCACGGAGGAGGGCTTTGCAAAGACCTTTAGTTTACAAAGAGTAGTGATGCATGCTATCAATCATGAATGAGTGGCTACAGGAGTTTTCAAACTGGAAGATTGAAGAAGAGGAGACTCTAGACGCACTAAAGACCTTCATCAAAGTGCTACTGCTAGGTTGTAGTGTCATTGTTATCCAAGAGAGGAGGTGAAGAAAATGTGGCGAGTTTTGCATTTGAGAGCCGCATCAGCACTCTCACATCAGTCAAAGTTTGTGTAGCACCAAGGTTTTTCTCTCCAACAGTTGAAGACGAGTGATCAACTACATCAACCACGAAGTCCAAGCTACAAAGCCTAAATCATTTGATGGAAGCAAGTGGGCCTACGCTCTCTCTAGGCCTAGAGAGTTCAAGTGAAGTACAACCACCCAAGCGCCACCGCCACATGAAAAATGGAAAGCTGACTGACTTAGACTCTTCTTGCCCAATCAATTTTGAACCCAGTATGGAGGATTATGTGGGCTTCAACAAGAGGTAGAGGCCTGTGGTGAAGGCGTCACCTCATCAACACTTAAGTATGCAAATCTAGTCTTTGAAGACTTGCCCTACACCCAACATGGATAATAACAATAGGCTAGAAGTATTTCCTTTTTGTTTCTTACAACACATGCATGTAAACGTGTGTACATTGATAGGAAGATATTCTACCAGCAAAAGATTGTTTTCTTGTTTAGAGCAGAGATGCTTGATGAATTCCTTAGATCCCTAGGTCCGATCATCTTGACCATTCTTGATTACTATCACTCTTTTGATGTAAGCATCTTTATGCTATTCTAACCTTGTGCTCTTCTTAGCTCTAACTCTAGTTTCCCAGCCTTGTATAAACCTTTATGAATCACTAATTCATTCAAAAAAAAAAGGATCTGTAATTCCTTAGATCCCTAGGTCCGATCATCTTGACCATTCTTGATTACTATCACTCTTTTGATGTAAGCATCTTTATGCTATTCTAACCTTGTGCTCTTCTTAGCTCCAACTCTAGTTTCCTAGCCTTGTATAAACCTTTATGAATCACTGATTCATTCAAAAAAAAAAAAGGATCTGTAATTGTCTGCTCATTGGTTTACTACCATGGAAATGTCTCATTTTCCACATTCAATGGCAAGAAGGGAGAAGAAATCACCACTAGTTTTTTGGATATCTTTGACATCGCTTGTGTGGTTTCCAACAAGGATGACAACACCTCACGACGGCTACAAATATTTCCTCTATTGATGAAAGTAGAGGCCAATTCTTGGTACAAGCTTTGTCCCAAGCTACCAAGATGCATGGGACTTACTACGTGTTGCATTTGTGAAGAGGTTTGGTGGACGTACAACCTCAAAAAACTTACGATAGTTGTTGATAGAGTTAAAGCAGGGACGTTTGCTAGAGTATTCCACTTACGAATTCAAGTTTGTGGATTTGTGGGAGCGATGGGTTGCCTCACTTGAGGAAGGTGAAGGAGCACCTAGTTTCTTGAAGAAGGACCGTTTCATTGCTAACTTGTGGTCGTTGCTTAAAGATAAGGTGAAGGGGAGATTCTTGCAATGTATGAGTTGGCAATGCAAGTAGCCCACCTTAAAGACAAGAAGATGCACATGCAAGCAAGAGCAACGAGTTAGAGGAATCAAGCTCAGTCTGACTAACCCCAATTAATGCAATAGCTGCTCCTGGAGTACCCAACCACAAGAGGCATCAAGAGCAGCAAGACTTGTTGAGCCACATCACTACTCAACTAAATAATCTATATGTGAATTTGGTGCTTCAAGGGCATGCATGCAACCACAATCAAGAGCAAGGGAGAGGACAATGAAGGAAAAACTAGGAATACCACTGCTATCCTTGTGGAGAAGACGTCCATGGTATGTATTATTATCCACACCCGAGAGAGATAATTTAACCAGAGAAGCAAGGCAAAACCAAATATCACCACCAAGACCAAGACCACCACCATCCAGACGACCACAACAAGCACCATGCGTGCAAATTCTACAGACACCGATTTAACCACACCCACCACCACAACAAACTCTCATTCCACCCTTACCCCCCCCCACCAGTTCGGCAACCACGCAGTGTCATAAAATCTAATATCTAACCAACCCAAATGATTTTCTTATATTAAACTGATATTTTAATGTGGGAGAATAAAATGGAACAAGGGTAGAATATAGACATGTGCTTATGGATCTGTCTCAACACAGTGCCAAGGTTAAAGGGGTCCAAATGAGAGATGGTCTATCAACGATCAATGCTAATTAATGGAGCTTAAAGGCCCTAGGGTTAACTTCATTAAAGCTCTAAAAAGGGTAGTGTTAAAAAGTCCTTTGACCTTAGGCAATGTGCTTCAGGTGAGAACCCTGCCCAAGCTTGAGGTGCTTGTCATGCTTGATGGCTATGGTGCTTGAGGTGCTTGTTGTGCTTGATGACTAAGGTGCTTGAGGTGCTTGTTGTTCTTGAGGTGCTAGGGCTGAGCTTGATGTGGGAACCTTCTCCAAGCTTGATAGGGTTGAGCTTGAGGTGGTAACCTTCTCCAAGCAAGAGGGTCTTAAGGTGTTCCAAAAGTCACACAAGGCAAGCCTACTCCAAGGAGGAAACAAGGACACATGTCAAGTTCCTCTCCATGTTTCCTCATAAGCTTCCTAAAGCCTATTGGTTGGCCTCTCAAGGAATCCAATGATAATTTAGCTAATTTATTTAATTTTTATGCATTTATCAAGTCCTCTCTCTCAAAGGGGAAAGGGAGACACTTGTCCCAAGGCTAGCATGGTTGCTTGATATGCACCTTGCATGTGATTGGCTAGGCTTGTAGGGGTCCAATAATTTTCTAGCATGAGCTACAAGGGGGGGTTGACCATGGAAGCTAGGGGCTAGCCTGGGGGGTATACTCTCTCTCTCTCTCTCTCTCTCTCTCTCTCTCTCTCTCTCTCATTGTGTGAAGTGCAAAGTGCAAGAGCTCCATCTCCTTCTCCAAGCTTGTTGAGAATTTGAGAGCCTACATCAACACTTGGCTATGGAATGCAAATCTAGACAAGAACCATGCTTCAATGCTTAAGCTTTCCATCTTCTTCATCTGCATTATCAATATGCTATGCTAAACAAGAAGAGTGATGATAAGTGAGGAACTATTTTTTTCTCCTATAAATGCTTCTTCATCATCAGTCCTTATGCTTCCAGATCTCTCAAATCCATTTGAGGTCCAATGTGATGCTTGTGGTGATTGCCTTGGAGCAGTTCTACTTCAAGAAGGGCATGCCATAGCATATGAGAGCCAAAGGCTCAATGCCAATGAATGAGTGTTGGGAATATAAGAAAAAGAGCTTTTAGTTGTTCTACATGTCCTAGACACATGGAAGAACTATCAATTGGGGACTCCATTTATTTTGTGAACAGACCACCAAAGTCTCAAGTACTTCATGAAAAAAACCAAGCTTTCCAACAAACAAATGAGGTGGGAAAATTTTCTTCCGGAATTTTATTTTCGTATTGCTCACATTGCTGGTAAGCACAATCAAGTGACCGATGCACTTTCACAACGACCAAGAGTTAATGTGGTGTCTGTAGCAACTCCCAATGATCTATCTTCTATGATACGTGAGTATCCTATTGACCCCGACTTTAGAGACATAATGTCAGTCCTTGCATTGGGGAAGAAAGAAGAACCATTCACCTTGCAGGATGGTTATCTTCTCCATGGAAATAGGCTATGTGTTACCCATTTCCTTCGTGAGAAATTATGTATGAATCCCATGCTCCTCCCTATGCGGGGCATAGAGGCATTCAACCTACTCTTTGAGGAGTAGAGACGTACTTCTATTGTTCTACCATGAAAGTGGACATACAAGAGTATGTTTCAAAATCATTAAGGAAAATTTGAACTCACAAAGGGGCCTTATAAGGAGTTTGACTTCCTCTCTCATGTCCAAACGGGTGTGTGGTAAAATTTTTGCAAATCAACTCTAAACTTGGCGGAGATTTAACAGTTAGAATCTACTCTTCAAGCTCTTTCGATTGATATATAGCACGCCATGACGTTCCTCATATTTTGAAAGATTCTATTTTTGATTCTCTTGTGATGTGACAACTCCGTCTAGAATCTAGAGAATAAAAAATAGAATCTTTCAAAATATGAGGAATCTCGTGGCGTGCTATATATCAATAGAAAGAGATTGAAGAGTAGATTCTAACTACCAAATCTCCGCCAAGTTTAGAGTTGATTTGCAAAAAATTTACCGCACGTCCGTTTTGGACATGATAGAGGAAGTCAAACCCCTTATAGGGCCCCTTTGTGAGTCCAAATTTTCCCTAATGGTGTGGTATGCCAAAAGACTAAGTATGATAGAGGGAAGCAACCTGGATTACTCCAGCCATTGCAAATTCCTAATTGACGATGGGAGACTATATCCATGGATTTTTATCTTTGAATACCCAAGTCTATCCATGGGAATACGGGAACATGGACAATAGTCGACATGTTTAGCAATCAAGCACACTTTATTCCTGTCAAAAAGACCATGGATCACCTACATTTATCATGTCAGATAGAGATCCTAGAATGACCAGTAATTTTTGGAAAAGTCTCTTTGAAAATCTAAGTACAAGATTGAATTTCTCTTCGGCCTATCACCCACAAACACATGGCCAAAGTGAGATAGCCAATCTTACAATACTCGATCTACTAAAGACTTACTTTACAAAAGTATATCAGCACTCACAATGGAAGAAGTACTTACCCCTTTTAAGATAGACAATCTTACAATACTCGATCTACTAAAGACTTACGTTACAAAAATATATCAACGCTCACAATGGAAGAAGTACTTACCCCTTGTAGAGTATGCATATAATAATAATGTCCGTACTTCTACGATAAAAGCACCTTTTGAAATCATAGAGGGAAAACCTAAGAGTCTCTTGCTACTTAAAGTACATGGGAAGATCTTCGCTGTTGCCGATGAGTATAGCTGTGACCTACAAGAATCTTTTCAAAAGATTAAGGAGGCTATATCCATCTCTCATATCTAGACACAAAAAGCACCAACAACTCTTATCATAAAATTGGTCAAGTTACTCTCAAGTACGAGAAATTAGCTAGTCCCAATTTTAAAAGACTATCAAGTTTCAACTACACTATAGTATGTACAACACCCAAACTGACATTTGATAATAAATAAACTTTAAGAATTTTGTGGAGTAGTCTATGGCCCTAAGACCATAACTAGTCATGTATGGCATAGTGTTAAAGAATATATTTTTGTGCCAAAGAATCTATATTCACATGCCACATTTTCATCAATATATGCTTTAAAACTTCAATAAAGCTTCTAGACATGGTCTCTCAAAACTTCCATACATGCTTTAAAACTTTAATAAAGCTTCTAGAGATAGTGTCTCAAAAAAGGAGGTGTTTAAAAGCACCATTGATATGACTAATTAGCAGCATATGAATTGATTACACCAAATCTATATGAGTTATACACAAAGATTTCCAATAACTCATTTTATAAATTTATGGTCTTTCTCTCACGTACAACAAAGTACTAAGTGCAAGGAGTATAGTATTTTCAAGATAGAGGGTGTTCAACAAAAACCAATTTTGTAGCACTGTCAATTCTCAACATCATTTTAGTAGTTTTCATCACCTCAAAAAAAGCAAGTACTAAGAAGAAAATGATAGGAGCATCAAACAATTGTATTAGCAATGCTACTTAAGTGAGAGTGTCTCCTCACATAGAGTTCACTTCCTAAATCCAAAATTTAATGATTTTTTGAAGTTTTGTAAATGATTTTTTTTATTTTTCTTGAAAGAAGTTGGTAGCTAATCAAATCATTTTTCCACTTTGAATGAGATTCTTGATGTAACTTGAGAAGAAACTCTTCGAATTTATGACATTATAATATCAAACCATTTTTCAAAAAAACCCCTTGAATGACAACAAAAAAATAATTTCAATAGTTTCAGTCCAACATACAACATATCAAAATATGTTTAACAAACAATAGAGGACAATGTACATATAAGACTTAGTGTCTTTGAGGTCATAGGATATATTCTATAGTGAGTTCTAATTAGAGCAGCTTTTTGTCTTGTGGCCACAAGCTATAGTATGGATATTTTGCTTTCTATGGACCTAGGATCATAGGGTTCTCTGATTCTAGATGACATAAATGCTCCTTAAAATTCTCAAATATTTTGCATTTTTTTGAAAGGCTAAGGCCCACGTTTATAACTGCCAATAGATGGAGACTAAGTATGGCCTAAGAGAGTTAGGATTTTCTTTGTAGTTTGTAATTAAGAGGCTTATTCCTTATGTTATGTAGCCTACAACTAGCCTCCCATTATATTAAGGATTAAGAGTCCTAATTGCAAGCCACATGGTAAGCGCTTTTTGGAATAACATATGTAGCCTTGTGTCCTTGTGGTCATAGGGTGTTGATGTCATAGGGCCATAGAGTTAATCTGGCCCATATGTACGATCATACAGTGCCAATAGTCTGGCTTCATATGGAAGTGTAGCCAGAGATCAAATGGACCCCTATGGCCCAAAGCGCATAAGGTGCCATTTGTAAATAACATAAAGGCACTTCAAGAATGTCAAAAAGAATGGTATTTGTCATGAAAGGCACATCCTTATTGAAGCTATCTATATAGCAACATTTGAATCTTTTGATAAACCAAAATTAAGCAAAGTGCACATCAAAGTCAAAAGCTACCTATAGAATTGAAGACAAATTTGGATAGGCACTCTACAAAATACATGAAGAGCTTTTGTAGATTCCATAATATTACAAAAATCTACTTCATCATCAATGTCAATGGACATATCCACTATTGCTAGATGTTGCACCTTTTTCATTGTTGTGAGGACATGAAGCTTTTGATAGTCTATATGTGGAGTAGGTTTTCCCCACACAAACCAAATTTATCTCCTCCCACTCTGCAACAACCATGTGAACATGATTATAGAATTCATGTCCTTGCACTATGGGTGCTTGTCCATACAAGTAAGAGCTCGTAATTGTGTGAATGTCATTGACATGATGAAGAGCTTGAATATATGGCAATAGATCCCCAAGGAGGATATTATCCTCCTCATCAACATTGAATGATGGCAGAAAAATACAATTCATTTCATGATTAACACATCCCTTTAATAGTGCATTATCTACTAGAAGCATTCTCTTTGCACCAATCCCAAATTTTGTTGATGCAATAGCCAATGGTTTGAAAAGTGCTTCTACTCTTGGATTATTTGGGTGAGTGATTCTTGATTCTTCACATGATTGACATTGGCTTTGTCCCCAAATCATAAAGAATGGAAGCTTTTCTTTAGCCTTCTTCTCTAAAATCTTGATGATGTCCATAACATGTGTATCATTAGCAGCTGACCATATCCCAACATTGAAATTACTAAGTAGAGTCTTTAGAAACTCAATGCATCCTGGTCGTAGAACAATATGCTTAGGTTGAAACTTTAAGCTTTTCATTTTTTTGGACTTGCACCAACATTTTCTCAAAAGAAATCCACCCGAGCTCACTATTATAGTTAGCATTGGTCTATCAGTGGATGAAAGGTCCATATCACCATGCACCCCAATTCCGTGATCTTAAGTTATTAAGATGTTGTGGATGGATTCTTCTTCTAACCTTATATATGTATTGGAACTTGCATCAACTTCCACTTTCATAGCATCACTCTTCAAGTTCTCCTCCAATGGTTTCAATGGTTGACCTTCAGGAAGTTGTAGATTTTTGTCAGCTTTTTCAAGAATGCTCTTGTTGTGATGGAGATCCATGGAGTCTTTCTCAAAAGGTTCAATAGAGTGAAAATCCTTTGTACCAACAATCTCAGGTGAAACTTTGTCACAACCACAATCTCAAAAGGTTCAATAGCTTGAAAATCCTTTGTACCAACAATCTTAGGTGAAATTTGGTCAACTGCAATATAGTTTTGAAGGACTGCAAGTTTTAAAGGACACCTATTGTTAGCTTTATCACACTCTTAAAAGAAAATTAGAGAGTATCCAAATGAGAAATTTGATATCTGAGAAAATATTAAATAGATTTTTGAAAACATATTTATTAAGACCAAGGACACCTTTGCAATAGAGCTTGTAGAACTTTAAGGACCACCCTAAAAGGCCTTGTGGCCGCATGCTAGACTTTGACTACAAGGTGTTGATAATATTGTTGCTCTATGGCCCTAGGGCCGTAGGGGTTCTCATTATGGTTTCTAGGACACGTGATTTTGATCATAGGTAGGTTATAGGTTTCCCTCTATTCTAATGGGAGATCCTATTGCCTCAAGGCCATAGGGTGCCGATGTACAAGCTCAAGAGTCATAGGTTTCCCTCTATTCCAATGAGAGATCCTATGGTCCTAGGGCCATAGGCCCGCCAAGGTGCCCATGTAAGTGTCTTTGAATGGCCTAAATTCTCTTTGAGATCTTTTACATTAACACGTAGGCCACCCTCTAGTCTTAGGACCATAGATTTTTCTTTATTCTAATGAGAGATCATATGGCCCTAGGGTCATAGGGTGCCAATGTAGAAGCTCAAGTGCCATAGGCTTTCTTATATTGTAATGAGATATCCTGTGGCCCTAGGGCTACCATGGTGCCCATGTAGTTTGCCATAAATTTCCTAAATTCTCTTTGAGAGCTTTTACATTGACACATTTGGCCCTATGGTCATAGGTTTACCTATATTCTTATTAGAGATCCTATGGCATTAGGGCCATAGGGCTATCATGGTGCATATGTAGGTTACCTTGAATGGAACAAATGTTGTTAGAGAGATTTTCATTGACACCTAAGCCAACCTCTAGACCTAGGGTCATAGGTTTCCCTCTATTCTCATGAGACATCCAAGGGCCCTAGGGCCATAGGGTGCCAATGTAGAAGCTTAAGGGCCATACGTTACCCTCTATTGTAATGAGAGATCCAATGGCCCTAGGGACATAGGGCTCCCATGGTGTCCATGTGGGTGCCCTTGAATGCCTTAAATGCTCTTTAAGATCTTTTACATCGACACCTAGGCCATTTGCTAGCCATAGGTCCATAGGCTTCCCTCGTTTGTAATGAGAGATCCTATGGCCTTAGAGCCATAGGCTGAAAGTGTATAAGCTCAAGGACCATAATGCTCTTTGTATGTATTTTTAAGACTTTGTGAAAGCCAAAAATATGACTTTCTATATGGAATTAGGACCATATGAAAATGATTTCTTATAGGTATCAAAGGAGAGGAAATTATAGTCCTAAGATTTTAGAATGATTTATATATATACGACCCTATAGCCATAGGGCTATAGGACCTATATGGTACCATATAGATAAATAGAAAAAATATATAGCCTTTGGGCATATGATAAATTTTGGTGATCTCACCACAACCTCTTGATCTTTTTACTGAACATACCATAGATCATAGTGCCAAAGGGTTCCCTCTGTTTTAGTTAGACAACGCTATGGACTTATGGACATAGGGTGGCAGAGGGCAATAGGGTGCCCTTTGTATGGTTTTATGACCATAGCATGGTATGCTTTGATGCAAGGGTGTTGATTATAGTTTTTAGAAGAAACCCACATTTTAGCCTATGGACTAATGGCCATAGGATGCTCTTTGTAGAAATTTTTAAGACTCTATGAAAGCCAAAAATATGCCTTTTTATGGAATTAGGACCATAAAAAAGGATTTCTTATATGTTATAAAAAGAGAGAGAATTATAGTCCTAATATTATAGAATGATTTATATATGTTCCACCCTATAGCCATAGGGCTATAGGGACTATATATGGTACCTTATAGAGAAAATTGAATCAATCTATAGCCTTTGGATGACATAGGTTACATTTTGGTCATCTCGTCACAACCCCTTGATATTTTTACTCAACATAACATAGATCGTAGTGCCAAAGGGTTCCTTTTGTGTTAGTTAGACAACCCTATGGACTTATGGTAATAGGGTGTAAGGTGCCCTATGCTTTAACATCTAAATGTACTATAAAAGGAGTACTCAAATAAACAAGGAGTACTCAATGGCTGCAAGATCATTGGTGACCTAACTATATCTATAGGGGCTCTATATTGGGACCCTATGGACCAAGGGAAATAGGGTGCCCTTTGTATGGTTTGACCATAGCATGGTATGATTTGAACATAAGAGTCTGTAGTGTTACATAGATCCTATTTATCTTGGCTTCTTAAGTGTCACTTGGACCATCATACAATACGTCCAAATATGCTAAAAACATGCGATGCCTAAACTATGCCACCCTTATGGCCTCAAGACCATAGGGTCCTTTGCAAGTGTAGACTATAAAAGGAGTTTGGAATTTGACAATAATCTATGCCCTTATGGAAAGAGAAAAGTACAAATAATATAATAACAATAGCTTTCAAAGTGCAACTGCATTGAAAAGAGAATCAACAATAGCTTTGTAGGTGCTCATTTTAAATGATAGATCGTTTTTTAAGTCTTCAATTTCATGGTTTTCTTGATTATTAAATTCAATAATACATTTATTTTTCTCAATGTTCCTAATAACCTTCTATGTAAATTTGGTTGTCTGACAAAATCTTCAAAAATATAGGATGTTGGAAGTTTTGAAAGAATTGAAAGGGTGGCATATCTTTAATATGTTAGAAAAACATGCTCAAGAAACTAATCAGGGACACAAAATTGAAAAGGAAGCTTTTTGAAAGTGCAGACACATTCACAATGTTCATTAATAGGTCTAACCTTTTCACTTCAATGCATTTGGTCGTCTTTGATTTAACCACTATATATACAATCCAATTTACAAACATAAACAATTTTCATATATTATACAATCATTTCTTTGCAATAAATATTGATACAATGCTCCCATTTCTACATGACAAGGTAAAAAAATTTACTAATCCTAGCTTCCTTCTATTAAAACAAATTCAAGATATGATCCATTTCAATTCATCTAGAAGAAAAGCAAGATCATAGTTCAAACAAAAATACTCACACTTTATATCTTTGAATAAAATCTTGTTGCAATTGAAGAACTAGATCTTCACATAATCCAAAGGACAAATGCTTCATAAACCATTTGCACTTTGATAATTGATGTTCACTATCTAAGCAAGAAATTGGCATTTACAACAAATGTTGACTATATGTTTAATCTAGTTATTTGCAGTACATAGATAATTATTTCAAACGCTTGCACCATCAATTCACAATAGAAGAACTTACCATTAGGGGAATTTTGAGGTCACTTTTGTGCCCTGTAAGAATATGTAGAGAGAGAATATATACTTTATTTAAAAAATAGTGAAATGTTTGTAAAAAGGTGAGTTTGCGTCCTTTTTACCTCCACCGAAACATGTCATTGTCAAATCTTTCTAGGATATTTCGTATTCTAAAAAATACTTCCTCCAAAACTAACGAAAACGTCAGTTCTAGCCCAAAATTCAAAATTTCCAAAAGCTGAAACAAACCTTTTCTGTGTCGTCTTCTTCCTCGTATTTGCACAGCTTTTTCCTATAGTACTATCTCTGACAAATACTGTTAACAGACTTCCATGAGGAAGAGAAGAAGCTTATACCATCTACACATTGAGCTAAATGAAGAATATTGTCCAGTGCGCAAGAGAAACAAATGTGCAGAGGTGTCCTCGTCCATATTTGAAGCAATGCGGCAAGATCAAAAAAATCACATTGATCTCTGGACTGATGGAAGATTGTATCTAGTGGACCCAATGACAAAGAGAACTCCCCCATTCTCAAATTGTTCATCTTTGATAAAATTTGTGGGTGATGGTCAAAGAGGGTTGCTGGGTTATACACAGAGTCTTGCGGCAGAGAGAGATATTCTTAAGTTAGAAGATCATTTGACCAAACAAATGATAAATACTCTTAAACAACAACTTGAGGAATGTAAAGAGAGCAACAAAAAGCTACAAACTCAGCTCAAACAAGCTAGAAGCAAGAATACAATGTTAGGAAACAGACAAAGAGAAAAGAAGTTAAAGAACATTGAAGCCTTGAGACGTGGTGGAGGAGGTTGCAGCAGGAGAATCAGAGCAGCAAGGTATTGTTATTTTATATGATTCTGCTTATGCTTATTTTATATGATTCTTTTTGTTAGGTTGTTAATCTTTTTGTTAAGTTGTATTATGATTCTGCTCCACATTATTATGCTTATGTTATTGTTATTATGCTATTGTTCTTTATTAAATGATTAATATTCAGTTAACTTTAATTTAGTTTGTTTATTTTGTTGGTGTCATTTGGACAATAATCAGTTAATTTTGTACCTTTTGATTTAGGACTTTGCTACAACCAAACTCTGCATCAAACATGGAAATGGCAGCTAAACATTATTGTGATGTTTTACCTCTCAAGGTTGCCAAAAAGATTTTCATAGAGAAGAAGTTTAAAAAGGCAAAGGAGCAGTGCATTGAGGGATTTTTGCAGAGCTCTTGCTTGGACAAGGAGGATGTGCAATATACTATGGATAAGGTAGGAATTAGCAGAGATGGTTATAGCAAGCTGTTCAGAAATATGAAGTCAAGGTTAAAGCAATGTAAGGTCAGGTCCTCTTTGCTTCCAAAGCCATCCATTGTGCAGCAGGCAAGGAAAAAGATCAATGAGAGGATAATGGAGATGTTGGGTGAGCCTCACCACATTCATGGTACCTATCATGGTAAAAAGAGGGATCTTCAATTTGACGAGTTCAATAATATTTTCCTTGACTTGAAGACACTTCATAAGGAAATGATTAGATTCTATGAGCTGGAGCATACAGAAGCAAATGGTTTTGTCAGTTTTGTGATAAAGCTTGATGAATGTGAGATTGTTAAGAACAGAAAAATTGAGAGGATTTCCATAACTTTAATGAACAGAGCATTGAAACCGAAGGATACCAAGTACTTCAGCGTGCAATCGGAGAAGAATGTCTGGTGGCTAGGTGCTTTTGAAGTAGAGAGTGAAGACTTTGATGTTCTGGATTGGGTTTTCCATCAAACAACAATACCCGAAGTCATTAATGCACAAGAATTAGGGGAAGAGCTTGAAGTTGAAGGGTTTGGAAGTTACAGGGTGGAATGGCACATGGGAGGAGACCTTAAAACCCTTAAATGTATGTACAATGTCTCCAAAGGAGCTATGGCAAAGAGCCCTTGTCTGTATTGTATGGCATCAGCAAAAGAATGTAATCCTACAAATTGGAACAAAGCACCCAATAGGCATACTCAAGATCCAAACTTCAAAGCAGTTTTAAATATTCCACTTGCTAATGTCCACATATGCACTCTGCATGCTCTTTGCAGAATTGTGGAGAAAATTGTACATCTGTATGTGGGGTTTGCCTGGAAGTTACAGCCAAAAGCAGCTAGAGATGCTGCAATCAAATGTATTGAAAGGGTTTTATCAGAAATTGGCCTTCACAGTGGTAAGGTTAAGATTGAAACAGACCTGAACAGGTCTTCAAATGGAAACAATGTGCCTAGAAAGGTATCTGTTGGTGGTGTGAAGGCCAGAGCTTTCCTAGGGTTTCATGGCAAACTAGGAAAGGTAAATGCCAAGAAGGGTTCATCCAATGTGAAGTATAACCAGTGGAAAGCTCTCCACAATGCCATCAAAGATCATGGTCTTGAAGGTACATCAAGAAACAAAAAGGCAGAGGTATGGGAATCACTAGACAAAGTATTTTCCTACTGTGATAAGACATCCTGGGGCAAAAATGATCTGCTAAATTTCAAGAAAGTGCTCAATAACTTCAGAAGTGCAATGAAAGATGCTTGGGATCAGAAATTCACACATTACATGGTAAGTTTTTTATTCCTTTTTAATATGAACATACTTTTAGTTTGGAAGCATATGATTAATCTCATACTTACTAATTATTGACACACTTTTACTTTGCCAGCATATAATTTACAATCACACTCCCTGGTTTGTAAAGAGATGAGGCTCCTTGTCCATATGGTCTACACAAGGCATGGAGAAATCCCATTATCAAGCAAGAACCAAGTTTTTCAAGCATACAAGACATGGAGGAGGTGCAGTGAAGGCAAACAGCTTGCTTGAGGTTTTCCAATGGTTCTATAGACAAATATGGCATAGAACCAGATCAAAAATGACAAAGAAAGCACTACTGAACTCAGATTTAGCAAATGCCTTACACAGGAACAAGCAGAAAAGACAAAATTCATATAATAGTTCATCTGCAAATGAAAAATTCTTACAATGGCTAGCTACAAGAGAGAGACAAGGTAGAAAGTGGGCCAAAGTACAGGTTTGAGCAAAGTCAGTCTTTTGATGAAGGTACATCAACTTCACCCCTAAACTTCAGAAACTTCTGCTTATTGTAGCCTATCATTTGTCTCTTGAGGTCCCCAGAGTGGGCAAGCACATAGGATGCCATTGTTGCAAAATAACCAGCTCTGGAACCAGTAAGGCCAGGGAAGAATCCAAAAATTCTGATGGCTTCCTCCTTTTCCACCAATATTAACTTCTCTAACCCTGGAGGAAGCTGATATGAACCAACAACCTTTGCAAGTGCTTTAATTGCAAGCATTGGCAGCAATGGTTCTCTTGTAAACTTGTTATGGAATATAATGACAGTCTCTTTGTTGAGCTTCCCAATAAAGTGTCCCAAGCTCTGGTTCCTTCCTAAATTTAAGGGTCTGGAACCCTTCCCCCTGCCAAGGAATTTGTCTGTGTCCAGTATTTCAATCTGAAAAAATATGTCTTGGTTAATTGTTCAGCACATTAATAAGACAGGGCAAAATGGTCATTAACATACCTTAGGAGACTCATCCTCCTCAAACAAGGCAGGTTCCCATATATCAATGGATCTAGTTGGCCTTACTTCATAATCTCTGGTCTTTTCCTCTCCCATATGCTCTATTTTAAGCCTTTTCTGGATCTCATTGAACTCGTCTTCAGAAGGTACACCCTGTTGCTCATATCTCAGAACAATGTCCTGCACATGCTTTCCAACACTTGAGCTGTCAATAAAATTTTTTGCCTCTGTGTCCAAGACTGCTAAGGGGCAAGGTGAGTAATCAATAAATCCTATGTCATTAGATCCCCACTCAGCCAAAACTGCCAAAGCATAATCTTCCCTTAGATCAAAAAGATGCTGAATGTCATTCAGCAAAACATATTCCTTTTTGTTAACTTTGTATGTGGGAAATGTTGCTGTGCAATGCAAAGGATCAACATCTTCATCCTCAATGTCAACATTCTCCACTTTAGTGATGTTTTCTACTTTAATTCTTGCAATGTCCAGCATCTCAGTGCTTTGTAGCTTCTCTTCCTCTTCATGGAACTCCATCTCTATCTCCTCTTTCTCCTGGTCCTCCTCAGCCTGGGAAATCTGCTTTGGAATCTCTTTGCCCTCTGGTGTTGGGAGTACACTGAAGAAAATGGTAAGTCCAAGTTCATAATCTACCAACTGGCAATGCATATTACCATGAAATTTGCAAGGCTTTATGATCTTTTGCCAGTCTGGATGAAGGCTTGACCACTTCTTTGCAATACCTGTCCTTGACAAGCTACCTGCTTTGCATATATCAACAAAATGAACAAGATTGTCAAGCCTGTGATCTCTGATCAATTCTGTATATATCTCTTTCAAGTCACTAATTTGTGTAGAGAAGCCATCCACAAGTGCTTGAAGATCAAAGGCAGCATTAAAAATCTGTTTGACACTTTGAAATCTTGTAAGTTCATTAACTTTGTAAAGAAAAGACATCAGCCTGTCATCAGCGGTCTCTTGTATATCCTCTGTATCCATTATGACAATCCACAAATGCTCAGCTGAAAAAGAGAAAAGAGAAGTCTATCAAGACATTAACCACCCTTCTTTATATCAAGTCTACAAACAAATTAAAAGCATAAAATTGTCAAGAAAATTAAGCGCAAGCAAAAAAGAATTACATAAAATTGTGACATGCTAAGTTTGTCACTTGCTATGCGAACTGTGAGGGGTTAAGAGAAACTCGGCACTCACTAACTACGCGCACGGAGTGACGCTTGGTACGCGATTTCCTATTGCTAGGAAGAGGTCGACGTCTCCCAAAATCGCGCACGTGTGTCGTGGTGTGTCGCTTGGAGGGTTGGAGGCTTAATTTCGAAGCCTTGTGAATGACAATAAGCGAAAAAACGGGTTGGGTAGGTTCCTTTTATGGCCAAAAACGCCGCCTCGGGGGGTGTGCAAATCGGTTGCCGCCTCGAAGTTTGGTCCAACGACTAGTTTTTATGCGCCTAGGGACTTGCGCCATGCACCCTATATAAACCTCCTCAGAGCCCAAACTAAGCAAATTTTGAAGGAGGTTTTACCCGGTTCTGGCACTTCCACAACCCAAAACTTCGCGCGCTTTGACCGTCACCCCGTGCGCGATATTCGTAAGTGAGAAGACTTTGCCTCCTTTGTCATTTCGCGTACGGAGTTTCAAAGCAATGTGTTCCACTATGTCCACAAGTGTGATCATGTTTACGATGTGTACCGCAATGTGTGCCACTATTTTCACCATGCATACAATATGTGTCTCAAGAGGTTTAAGAGGTTTTCACCGCTTGGGACTCCCGTCACCCCGTGCGCGATATTGGTAAGTGAGAGGACTGTGCTCCCTTCGCAATTTCGCGTACGGAGTGTCACCGCCTCTGTGTACCGCTCCGTCACCCCGTGCGCGATCACCGTAAGTGTGAGGACATTGGTCCCTTTGTGATTTCGCGTACGGGGTGTCACCACAATGTGTTCCACTATGTACGGAAATGTGTGCCACTATGTCGAAAAGGAGGAGTTTACTTTGATAAAGTAATAATAAAAATTAAATATACATCGTTTACTTTTTTTACTAATGTTTGTTGTGTAACAATCATTCCTATCCCTTTTGAAGATGGCAAGGACCAAGAAGACTGCAAGGAAGGTTGATAAGCCGATTGATAAGCCTCTATCCAAAGATGAAGAAGAAGCTCAGCCTAGCAAAGCTTCAGCTGGTACTTCCAAACCAAAGAAGAGCACATCTCAGAGGAAGGACCCTAAACCAAGCACACCTGACCCTCAACCAAGCAAAAGAAAAACTACACATCAGAGGAAAGCTTCCAAGCCACTGCAGCTTAAGACTCTCCTTACAAAGAGAAAGTTCAAGCAGGGGGTCAAATGTCTAAGAGAGATAAGGAAGGCCATAAAGGCCATCAATCTTGCAATTCCCAAACTGCCCTTCCAAAGACTATGCAGACAAGTTGTAGAGGAGTACAAGATTGACATGAGGTGGACTAGAACTGCATTGGCATGTATCCAGGAGGCTTCTGAGGACTTTATGATTGAGCTTTTCCAAGATGCCTATATCTGTGCAGCTCATGCCCATAGGGTTACTTTGATGGACAAAGACATGATCACTCTCAGGAGGCTGAGATACAGGTTTTCAAGAATGTTGGAGCCTGTCCCTATGCATGATATTAAGGCCTTTAATATTCTCAACATTCCTCCATGGAGGAAGCCCAAGGAGCCTGAAGTAGGAGTAGTTGATATTACTGAAGAAGAGGAAAAGGAAAGGAAAAAGAGAGCAAAGGAAGACAAGGAAATTGCAGAGAGAAAGGAGCTTGACCTGTTGGAACCTCAGCTAGTGCCCCTCTTGAGGAGTGTCAATCCTACTGGTTTTGTTGTCGCTCTATTCAGTGAGGAGGATCCTAGGGAGGATTACAATTCACTTGACTCTGAGACCTTGGAAATTCTCAAGGACTGGACCAAGGAGATGAATTCTCCACTGCTTATCACATGCCTCAGGTTGTTTTTGTTTTCCTCTGTATTTTTGTTTATAGAAAGAACTCTTTATATAAAAATATCTTGTACCAGGTTAATGATGCATACATATGAGCCAGACCTTCAACAAAAGGTGGAATTTTTAGACCCTTCTATCTCCCACTTTCTCAGGACAGAGACAAATATTAGAGAGCTCACAAAGTGGTTGATTCATGTGGACTTGGAAATCTGTGAAATTTTCTTGATTCCTTATCATGAGAGGTAATTTTCCTACCTACACCTTGTGAAGAGAATTTACTAATTCATGTTAGAAGGCTAACTGAGGCTTGTTTTTATAGCTCACATTGGAGTTTAATTGCAATTGATATTGTGAAAAGAAAATGCTACTTTGTCAATTCTCTTGTTGGAGTACATGGTCAAGCAAAATTGTAAGTATAGTAGCAGACACATTTTGTAAACCACAAGCAGAACCTCAAGCACATACTTTTAATAAAGAATTTTGGACAGTGCTGCTACAAGATTTATAGAGACACTGGAGAATTGTCCACCCATGCCAAAGATGCTGACTGAAATCCAATTTTCAGTTGTGAAGGTTGGAATTCTTTATGCTTTGTTCACTTCAATCGATTATCCTCAAATATTTTTTTCCCATAAATACATGTAATGAGTTGCAGGTTCCAATCCAGCCTGAAAGCCATTCATGTGGATGGAGGGTAGTGACAAATGCCAAGCTCCTCTTGGACTTCATATACTGCAATGACAATCAGAATATAGAAGTATAACATATTTCATATTTGCCAGCTGTATTTTTTCTCATTTTATTGTTCCTAAAACTTGCTTTCTATTGCCTTGTATAGATCAACAGAGAGTGCTATAGTGAGAACCATGTATGGTTGACAAGAGCAAAGATTATCAAGTATATGATTGAAGCAAATGGACAAGTGCAAGAGGTATTTAAAGATGATGATGTTGAAGAGAAGGGGAAAGCAAAGCTAGAAAAGGCAAAGGGGAAAGCAAAACTAGAAGAGGAAAAGGGAAGTGAAGAGGAAGAAGAGAGTGGTGAGCAGGAAAAGGCAAGTGAAGAGATGGATGATAAGATAAAGAGGAAGCAGCCCTCAAGCCCTCCTACCAAAGAGCCCACAAGAAAATCTCCCAGGACAAAAGAGCCCACTGCAAAAGCACCAACCCCTAGGGACAGGAAAACTCCTGGCAGAAAACTATTCTAGCTTTTTGTAGCCCACTCTAATTGTAGCCCACTTGTATCAAGCTTCCCACTTGTATCCAATTGTCTATTCTATAGCCCACTTGTATCCAATTGTCTATTCTATAGCCCACTTGTATCCAATTGTCTATGTAATTGCAAATATTTGAAATTGAATACATTTTGATCACCTTGTTTTAAGACTCTGTTACAAAATCAAATCATTGAAGTAAAATCATTGATGTTTGGAAAAGTTGCATTTCAATAACAAAATAAAGATCCTTTTAGATCTTTATTTCAATAAGATCCTTGCAGGTCATGTGATACAAAACAAGATCCTTGCAGGTCATGTGATACAAAATAAGATCCTTGCAGGTCATGTGTTACAAAATTGCCTTGAAGGATGTTCAAGGCACTAAATGTACAATGCCATCCAAGATGTCCTTGCACTGTAGCCTCTTTTCATTCCTTTTTGATACCTACAAAAATAGTCCAAGTTAAATAAAGAACCAATAAGAGAACAAGAGACTTTTAGGGATAACAGTTACCTTTCCACCATTTATTTGAAAGCAGAATGTTGTGGGCAGTTCAATTTCATCATTTTGCAGGTCCAATCTCAATTGATGTAAGCTACACATGCCTCTTATCTTTACAATTGACAGATGCTCATTGTTTACCCATATATCAATGTCTTCTATTGGGCTGTCAATGAAGTCCTCCATGTCTTGATCAAGTGGAGTTAGCTGACCACCAACATAGTGCCATCTTCTGTAATAAAATGACATAATGAAGTTTTGTGTCCCTATCATGTATTTGCAAGCAATTGAGCCAGCTTGCACATTACAAGTGATTCCATTCATTGTTTTGGTGTTCCAACCCTCATCCACAAATTCAAGTACATTTGCTGAGTCTAAAGTCTTCACTGAAAACATTGTTCTAGATTTTCTGACTTCAGCATTAGAGAAGAAGTCTACAAAAACTGTAATGGGCATGAATATAGAAATTCTACTCTGTTTTCTTGCTATGTTTGCTTTCAAACACTTTTGAATCTCACAAAACAGTTTGCACCTGTAGCCCTCACTTGTATTTGAGCTAGGGAGTGACCATTCTCCACTTTTGAAATCAGGCAAGTCTAGCTTGGTTGTGGCTCCAAGTTCTCCAGTCCTTCTAGGTGGAACATAATAATGGTCAAAGAAGAATATTCCATTCTCTGCCAATGAACCCTTAGTCCTTCCCTTGTATATTTCTTCACCAATTGATCCATGACACACATCCAGAATATTTATAACACATTCTACTGGCTGCCATTCCATAATGTTTGAAGGATACAAATCTGTACAACAAATAACCTTATACAACATGCATTACAAATAAGGATTTAAGTTAAGAGACTTACAGTTTGGTCTATGTAATGGCAAAGCAGAACTCTCTGAGTCAATATGCAGATCTTTATGCATGTACACATGCTGCACCAACACCTCTTTGATTGATTTTTTGTTGTCGCCAAAGCTGAAATCTTTAACAATAACCTTCCATCCCGCCAAGAAAGAGTTTTTGGTGGAAGACTTTATTCTCTTGTTCTGTTGCATCAGTATCCACGTTCCTTTGTGTATAGTTATTGGAATCCATTCTCCATTTTGATCAGTCGTGTTGTAAGTGACAATGGCTTCAATGGAAGTTCTTGGTCGTTTTGATCGTGATGAAGATTCCATGGTGAAAAAAGAAATGAGCAGAGAAGTTTAGCCTGAGTTCAAGAGAAGAATAAGCAGAATGTGCAAAAAACGGTTCAAATCTGGAAAAGATCATGAGATAGAATCCAAACGTTGTTTTATGATGACGACGTGCAAAATGAAAACAATATAATATGAGAAGTACGTCTTTCTAAAAGCGACAGCTATTGAATGCCTTTGCACTTTTACTTGTTTACATTGCTATTTACCAGCTCAAAGTTGTGGTAAAGATAGAATATTTGCTTTTTTTGTGAGTTTTCAAAAATAGAGGTTCCGTAACGGAAGCTCTTCAACCATTGGTTGAGACCACTCTCTCTCTACACGCTAAAAGGCACAAAAATGACCTCAAAATTTCCCTAATGACTCAACCAAAAATGATAATAAATCAACTATTCACGCTCTCATTTTGGAATTTTGAGGACTACAAAATTTTGTGTTTTTTTTGCTTATTTCATTTTAATAAAATATTAAACCTTAATCACAAGTTAAGCAATATATATCCTTAATGTATATGAACCCTATGATTCCAAGGCAATAAGTTGACATATCTTCTCCCATATATTCTTCCATAATTTTGGTCTAGAATTCACACACTATGAGCCTGAGATCTTCAACAAGATAGTAAGGCCAAAGAAAAATGTTTTTGAGACAAAGAGTCTTTAGGTGACCTAGAATAACCACCCTATGGCCTAAAGGCCACAGGGTGTCATGTGATATTTTATAAGATGTGTCCATAAAGAGCTACGTGATTTGCACCCATTGGGTGGTTTAATTGTCCCTGTGGAGATTCTATTTCAACACCCTATGTCCTAAGGGCCATAGGGTATCCCAAATGCTCTTGGGTAGCTTATGTTTTGTTCTAGAGATTTTATATTGACACCCTATGGCCCTAAGGCTGTATAGTAGCCCAAAATCTTATGTGCCCTTTTAAAGACTCTATGTAATCACCCTATGTCCATAAGGTTGTAGGATAGCCCAAATGCTTTTGGGGGATTCTATGTTGACACCCTATGGCCCTAAGGTTGTAGAGTAGCCCAAATGCTTATGTGCACTTTTAGAGACTCTGTGTAATCACCCTATGTCCGTAAGGTTGTGGGGTATCCCATTTGCTTTTGGGGGATTCTATGGCCATAGGGTGCCATGTTTACAAAGAACTCTATGATCCTCAAGTCATGGGGTGTTCTTCCCAAACCTCAAATGATCACTTAACTTTAAAGTATTACATAATATATCTTATGAGCATATGTATATATATATATATATATATAGAATTCTATTTTTCACAACATGTCCATATAATATCATACACTTAAGTCTAATTCATTTATTGTGAAAAATTCAAACTCACATTTTTTTTCAAAGAAAATAGATTGAGAAAAATAACAAACCAAACATCCATGCTTTTAACACGATGGGTGGATTTGAGATGGGACAAATAAAATAAAATGATAAAAATAATAATCTAAATATCATTGATGCAATATCATGGGTGGCTAGATTAACCTGTTTCTTGTAGAAATTCTAGAATGGCATCAGCACTTGCATCCAATGATTCTTCAATTTCTTCTTCCTCTGACTCCTGGGCATTGAATTTCTCTGTGGTATCCACACTTGCCCACATACTAGTACATGCAACTGATATCACCTTTCTCTATTGTTGTAGTGCCTCTTTAGTCCCATAGCCTAATGAAAACATGTCTATTACTTGATCATGTTTTTTGACATAGATGCATTTGATTGCACGACACAAAAAAAAATCTTTGAGTGTGGTCACATCATCATACTCGTTGGCGTTGATGCAGAGAGTATGCATTGGCTCCATCAGTGACTCTTTAACACTAGAGTAGTTGGTGTACTACTCTCCTTGATTGAAGAACTCCCAAACCCCAAAAACTACGTGTGGAAGGTCTCTAATCCCATTAAGGAGCCCAACGATAGAACATGCATTTCATACCATTTAGCTTTTTTAGAAATTGCCTTCTCTAGGAAAGTAGCATGCTGATACTTGACTAAGCCAACAATTAAAAAATCTGATGGTTGATGTGCTACCCCACATAATCCATCAAATTACTTTACCAAATTGGATAACACTCTAACCACTAGATGTAAGACTTTTGTGTATTGTATCTATGATACATACACCAACACAAATTGTAGAGCTATTCTCATTGTAGAGAAAGTCAATGCCTTCCAAATTCCTTCCAACACACATGATTGTCCATGTTAATTGCAAATTAGAAGTGCCATTATTTTGTGCAATGATTTGCTGCACATATCCCCTAGTGATATCAGGAATTGGCTCTTTCTCCTTTGCTTTTTGTAGTAGAAGATTTAGCCATTGCAGTACAGCTCGTGAAGAGAGATTTGTAGATCTCATCCGTAATGTTATAATGAGACTTACATTCATCCCATGAAGTAACTGCTATTGCTGATGGATCTAGCTCTTTAAATTCCATTAACATTTGAGGCTCAAAAACCCTAATCTCCATTAAGTTCGTTGCACGTGCAGTGAGGTCTAGCATGCCTGCTTGATGTGGTTGCTTCACTAAGCAAATCTTCTCTTCTATCAGATCCTATTGTAGTAACTTGACATCATTATCTTCTAAACCATTTAGGCAACTAAAGGTTATTATGATTGGTTGTCTCCCAGGAGCAGCTGATGTTGATGCTTCTCCAAGATGTTTATCCACTGGTCATAGATTTCATCATTGTACATGACCATGTGTGCTTCTTTGTTGGCAAATGATTTATGATTGAACATGATGTTTTCCAGATTTACAAAGGCCTTCAAAATAAAGAAAATTTCAAGACATATTTATAACAAAAACAAGCATAGGAAAGTGGAACTTACATCCCAAGGTGCTTGACTCGGATGATCGATAGGATCTCCTACCTTGGGTTTTGTTGGTTTAGAATATACAAGCCATTGAGTACAACCATGCTTCAAGACCTCCACATAAGGCTAGTGCTTCACTATTGTTATTCTCTCCATGTTCTCCATTTTGGATATTCAAACAACAATCTCTTTGGGAGTGTCTACCACTATCCTTGCAATTCTAAACTTATAGAACTCTTTTCTCGAAGCATACTTATTGTTGTTATTATGAAAAAATGTTGTATTTGCTATGATGGAATGTTGACCAGAGAAAATCCATTAGTGGTATGTTGCTAGCTTGTTTCCATGCACTTCAGCTTTTTGTAAATCCATTTTTGTAATTGGGTTATACGACATCGAGTCTGCTGCACTGGAGACTGGCTTAGAGTGCCCTGCAAATTGCTTCAAGAGGTATTTCACATAGATATCTGACGATGGTCTACGTTTACTGCAAGGTTGCATTTCTCAACTGGGATCAATTAGGTAATTGTACATGAAAGTTAAAATAGTGTGCATTCCAATGTATCCATCTAGCCCACTCTTAGAAGTTTTGGCAACTTCTTTATCAAGATCTTTTTCTTTGGGTTGTATAATAGAGTCCAACACATCTAGGAATATTGAGTCCACAACGGCTTCCACTGAGTGGGTTTCAATTGTTAGGATTGCAAGTCCTCTAGAATCTCCTCCTTCTCAAGTCTGTAAGAGTATAATTGAAAGATTTTCTTCCACCACATTTCTACTATTGTCTCCAAGTGAGTGAGTTTGACTATCCTTGAGAGTCTTAGCTTGGCTTGCTTTACTTGGGTCTTTATTCTTTTGCTTCTTATTCTTCTTTGTGCTGCTCAATTTACCTAAATATTGAGTGACTTTTGTTAGCAGCAAGCTAACCCATGTAACAATTTTTGAGAGCTTCATTGTAAACCACTTATTCTGTTGATAAATCTGGAATATTGTAACTATTATTTGACGACTGAATATTGTGATCTATGTGTCGGAGCTATAAGCTTCTAGATTGTATCAGCTAATTCTGGATTAGAGCTCCCAAATGATTAGTTTTTGACCTAAGAAACCTGACTAAGGTATAAAAGCCAACTTTGTAAAGTTTTTACTAAGTTTTCGGATAATGAAATACACAGTGTGAGTTTACGGCTCTCTCCTCTCTCCTTCTCTTGCTTCTATCTCCCTTGTCGATTGTCACCTTGTAGTGTTGTCTGTTACGTTGTAGCCATAGGTAAGAACCCTACGCATTGACGTAAGAATACCGTGGTAAATCGTAGCATTTGACGTTGCCAACCTGCAGCCTAAATTTCATCATCAGTAGGAATTTAAGCTAGGAAACCACAAAGTAAGTATAGGCGCAGTAGCAGGTCATCACTACTAACCATTTAGATGCATTCAGGGTCAGAAACGACTAGGTCAAAATCTCACTACTATTAATAATCACATTTTTTGCCACTCATTGAGAATGAGATTTGAGACCATAAGCATGTGTGCTTATGTTTTATATACTTGTCTTGGAAATTCTATAGCATCCGGATGTTGTTACGATCATGGTTTGCTCATATGAGCTACTAGTTTTTGATGACTTAGGTAATTTTAGTGTATCTTGAGTTAGATGCAAGTTGTCTGTTGTTTTCCAAGAGATTGGCACCCTATTGTAGCCTCCATGCACTAGTTGAATCAGCTTCATCTCATGGATTGACAATTATGTTCGTGGTTCTTGCTATGTCTGCAATAAGATAAGAGTGAGGCTTTGCAACCCACCCACTTTGAACCCACCCACTTTGGAGCCATTGTCGAGGACACCAGTAGACCTAAACTAGGGAAAACAAGAGTGTCTAGTTAAAATAAAATAGTGTGCATTCCAATGGAAACATTGGAATGCACACGAGTAGACCTAAACTAGGGGAAAAAAGAGTGCCACATAGCTTAAGAGTGTTGTCTTTTGTTGTGTAGAGGTAGCTTGGGAGTAAATTGTATTGCTAAGTACCTTGTAGGATTGTAGAATTAGGTTGGGATTTTGAGAATGATTGATGGACAAGACAAGTCTTAAGATCAATGCTCAGGGAACCATTAAAAAAAAAAACAAAAAAACAAAAAAACAAGTGTTTGTGGACACCTTCTACAAACCCAATTGCAGCAGAACATAAGAGTAGGGTAAGTAGAATCCAAGGTGGGATCTCAAATCATTGCTCACTCCAAAAGAATCATTTGTGAGTTGTTTATGTGAAGTTACGGAATTTTAAGTCTCTGGCTTGAAACAACATCAAAAGACTATCAACAACTGAATCCTGCTGGAGATTATGCTCAGAAAAGTTGTATAAACCAGTGGGTAAGCATAAGGATTCATTTGAGGTAAATTTTCAAGAGTTGCCAAAAAATCATATTATTTACATTTTCTTGAGAATTTAGGCCAAATTAAGTTTTGTTTTGACTCAGAGGCTTAAAACATGTCACAAAAAGACTAATTACTATTGAAAAATTTTAAAAAATTGTTCATTTTAGGCCAAAAGTAAATAATTGCGATTATTTACATTTGGCTCAAATTGATCAAGATTGACACCAGAGACTCTGTACATGTTTGTGAACATTTTTTTGTGAAGGCCCATAAAGTTTAAACCACAAACATACCAAAAACTTGATAGAAACTAAAATCTGAATTGTTTGTCGTTTGACTTATGAACCTTGTTCAAATTCTATGAAACTTTTCCAAAGACTACAACAAGGTGCCTATATGGCAAAACAAGTCTAAAAAGTGAGAAAACTAAGAAAAGTAAATAATCATTATTTTTTACTTTGAGTCCCAAAGACGAGATATTGGACTTTTGGGCTTGTACAGTGTTAGAGCAACATAATATAAGGTCACTAGTCAAGTTTGGGTTCCATCGGATCAAAATTAGTACATGATAACTCGGTTTCCAGGTTGCAGATTAGTCCTTTAGCTCTTTGCATGGGTAAAATTTAAAAATCTCATTTGTTGACTCACTTAGCTCAGATTGAAGTGATATACACAGACCAATCACAATAGCTAGCAAAATTGTACAGTCTTTGAGAGAAAATAGCTAACTTAGTTTAAATTGTCACAGGAATCAGGTTGCATGCAAAAAATTGAGAGCTTGATAGGAGCTAAATTCAAGTTAAGTGGAAAAATGGATAACAATCCAATGTGCAGGTAAGTATTCTATCCAGGGCTTAATAAGTCTCTATGAACCTTAGATATGGTCGCACACTAGCAAATCAAGGCATACTTGGAGAGACCGCTAGGAGGTTATCCACCGAAGAGAGTGTGAATCAAGGTGATTAATTGGGCACTATCTTTGAAGAAGTCCCAGACACTTATTCCGACTCAATATCTGAAATGACTTCCTATTTGACTCAATCACGAACCGGAACTACAATGCGATATAAGCACATACTCACCTTTCATAAGACTAACGTCCATGGAGCTCATGTTTACCGGATTCTAATGAAGAGTATTCCATTCCCATTGATGACCATGACATAGACTTTGAAGAGTAAATAAGGACAAACAAGGAAAGATATATATGGATAAAAACGAAACTCGGTATGTAAAAGTTGAAAACCCTGATTTCATAGAAAAATGGGGGTGAGAAGTGAATACAATAATTCCGAATATGGCAGCAAAAGAAGGTCCACCGACTTTAGAATTCAAGGGATGCGATCAAGTTGATCTAAAACCTTTGAAACGTCTTAACACTGATAATCCTAGGATTGGAGTCTATTGTTGGGATGATAGGAACGCCAAGGATCCTTTATGGACCTCTCATGCCAAGCCAGGGTAGTTAACATCCATGAAGATCATCTATATCTTAAAGATAAAGAACAAGGGTTTAGCAAATCTACCATCTTACCTATTTAGGGATTGTTATAACAATAACTTTGTTATGATGAGTCTTGAGGAGGTAGAACATACCAAATACCAAAAGATACTCTATAAGAGATTGGATATTGGGACAAGGACATGATCCTATTCTAAGAGAGGAACTCCACCAGAAATATTTTGGGAGCAATGCTAAAAAATTAGAACCTACTCATCACGAAAAAAACCAAGTGACATTAGAGCCAGTGCAGGGCTACATGAGTCACTATTTCCAACAGATTTTTTAAAGGACTCAAGACAATACCAACTGCCAAAAGAGTTGGAACTGAGCGAAACAGACATGTTAGACTAGTTGATTTTCAAAAATGGGTCAAAAAATACAATGGATCTGGGGATCCATATGACCACTTAGCTACCTTCAAGAAAGTGCTAAAAGCAGAACGCATATTCGATTTCCACACTCAATTTGAGGGATTTGGAATGACTTTGAAAGGAAAAGCTTTGACATGGTTCCTAAATATTCCACCAAGGAAAATCATGGATTTAAATACATTAGCTCAGGGATTTGTAGTTGCATGTTCCAAAAATGGGATCAAACATAACACGGTAGCTCAAATCCATAGCTTCAAATAGAAACAAGGCAAGTCTGTTCGGGATTGTGCAGATAGGATTGTGCAACGTGGGCAAGGAATACCTCAATAGGGACAACCAATTAGGCCACAGACCATGAGACCAATGAGTGCTATTACCGACCAAAGTACGATGGAAATGTTCAATATGTTGTTATTAGATCACAAAGACCAACCATGTACAGATATCAGCCTAATATGGCCTCAGCACAAAGACCATCGATGGGTATGGAAAGGCCACAACTAGTGTTGGGTCAACAATCTCCACTTCTTGGACATAATGTAGTGCCTATAAAGTACATGCATTTAGAAGGAGTCATAGATGAACAAGCACTAGTGCTTGTTACACATTATGTTGAGCCTAGCCCATCTACAGTAATGGTAGAAGGAGAGTGGTATAATTCACATCCACCATCAATGGAAGAGCATGTATATTATGCTACACCATAGCTTACACTGATGTACTTTGTAGCTAATCAAGGTGTTAGACCTCTAATGGTAAGACCCATGATTAAGCCAAAGACTGGAACCCGCCATAATTGCGGTGCAGATGATCATTGAAAATATGAATGCCCAAAACCTGACAAGAACATTAAGCCAATTGAAGCTTTTTGTACACAATGTTGCAAGAAGGGTGGACACTTCCCTGAAGACTATCCAAAGAATCCAATAAACAAAGGAAAAGTATTGGTGAATGTAGTATAAGTGATACCTAGTGGCTCTGCGGAATGTGAACCTATTGTTCCAAGTGATACCTAGTGGCTCTGCGGAATGTGAACCTATTGTTCCAGTCAAGGTGATCACTAGAGCCCAAGCTAAGAAAAAGAAACATAACTCCGTTGATGAATCAGAGAATACTAAAAATTCCTCGCAAAAGACCAAGAAAATAAGACGTCAAAGATATGATACGAGAAAACAAAAATAAAAGGAAGAAATTGAGAAAAAAGCCAAAAAGCTATTCCAAGAAAAAGTGAAAGAAACTGAGAGTGAAATCAAGGAAACCCCAATAAATTCTGGAGGATCAATTTTGGTAGACAAATTTTTTGAGCCAATCAATGCAATCTTGGAAGCTTTCCAAGCGGGGCTTAAAGTAGGTCAAAATATGGAAAACGAATGGAAAAACTATCCTTCTCTAGAAATGGAAGTAGGTAAGCTTAAATGTTATCAAAATTTGGTAAGAATTACTTGAGAAATGCTGGAAAAGCAAAAACCCAAGCTTGAGAGTATAGCAAAACCGGAGGAGCTTGTGGTAGTAACCAATAAAGAGGAATCCCAAGTGGTGGTAGAACCCCACTTTGAAACTAAAGAACCAAAACTCGTAGTGCCTGACAGTGAAGATGCTTTAGATGGAGTTTCGTTTGTGGAAGAAGACTGGCCAAGACATTTATGGAAAAAAGAGACAGAGGTTAATGATGGAAGCATAACTTTGAAATCAACTCCTATAGAGGAAGTTTGGTTAGACAATTCACCTCCTGCTATGGATATGGATATACAAGCCTTGTATGGGTATTGCGGTTTTGAAGCATCAGAAATGTTTAATCCATTGACTCTAAGAACACTACCCACTTACTTAGGAGACAACGAAGATAAGTCCATAGTGTGAAAAACCACTAAGGTAAAAAGAGTGAAACAAACCCTAGAGGTAGAGAACATCCATTCAATCATGTCAACACCCATTTAATGTACTCTTACCTTGGGAGAATTGTTAAAAGTCAGGCCATATTTATGGAATGATTTACAAAAAACTTTAGAGAAAGTGGAGATAGCAGGGCTAATCGCAAAAAAATTGGGTAAATTGAAACAGGAATTGGATAACAAGGAGATTATATTTGTCCCTATGAACAAAGTCAGAGAATACTATAAGGGTGAAGAAGGAAATTACACAACCATTCCGGTGAGATATAATGATGTAGAAATCATGGAAATACTCGACAGTGGGGCAGCCATAGCCATAGCCACAAAAGTAGTATGGGAAATCATGGAAAAAACCAGCCATTAGACAAACTTGAATGAAATTACAATTGGCTAATGGACACATATAAAACCCCTAGGACTGCTTGAAAAAGTGATAGTTAGTTCCTGTGGAACTGATTATCAACATACTTTTTCAATAGTGGACTTTGGAAAGAAACTTAATTATGAAATCATCTTGGGAAGGCCATTCATGTGGCAAGTACAACTCATTCAAGATCAGAGAAACAATCACCTGTATTTGAAGCAAGTGGGATCAATCACAAGGGTTAACTTGAAAGATCACACTTATAGAGATGTAATGAAAACACCCATTCAAGAATTTGACTCAGTCTCTTCAGCTGAATCAAATCTTCCATCTTGGTTAAACAAAGACACACCTATTTGGATGTGTGGAGCTTCATAAAATAGGAGTTTAAAATGAGAAGAATGTATCTTAGAAATGGATTGCTCGGATGATGCATATATACTTGAACCCTTTCAAGAGCATTTGTTTGAGCCATTTATGCTCAAATTTTGGCAACAATGGATGTGTGTGTGTGAATACATTTATGCCTACTCAATTTTGCAATGAGGATGGCTATGACATAATTCCCATACAAATGGTCTCAACCATTCAAATTAAAGATGAAGTTTAGGAACCCAAGGACTTACTAAAAGCTCAGCAAGTCTTAGCAAAACCTCTATTATGATGCTACTGATGATGAGTTTGAAGAAAATTCAGTTACATCCGATGAGTTTTTATTAGAAAAAGAACATGTGAGAGCCCAACTACTCCTAAAAGGAGGAGAGCAAAAGTTTTTTGACTTCCCAAATCAAAAACCAAGAAGATAGAAATGGTATAGAAGGAAACGAGAAACAAAAAACTTGAAATCTAAACCTATGCCATCAGTTTCTAGCAGAACACAATTTTTGATGCAAATAGATGCACATGATTGTGTCAAAGACAAAATCACGGGTAGATATCCTTCAAACAACAAGCAAGGTACATCAAAAACACCAAGGAAAATGAAAAAGGAAACTCAATCAAAACCTAAGTACTAGGAATGAATCATCCATGATATGGGTTGAACAAAAGAAAAAATACCAAGAGTTGAAGAAAACTCCCCCTGCCCCTCCCTTATGTTGTTGCCTCCTCCCGTCCCCTCCCTTGGGTGGTGCAGTGTGCTGCCCTTTGCAGTGCAATGCCCTGTAATCCCACATGTAGCCACCCTCCCACTACCACGCAGAACCCCTTGTTACCAACCCCCTCCCTCGCCTCCCCTCCCTTGGGTTGCATACCATGCTACCCTGTAGGGAAATGCCTTATAGCCCACGTACACCCTTCCACTGCGACGTAAAACCCCCCTCCCACCCCCCCAACCCCCTCGCCTTTTCCTTTCACTCCACCCCTTGCCCTGCCCGATTTCTCCTTGTCCCCTCCTCTATTGGGTTGTGCTTTCTTTTTGTGAGAACTTTGCAGTGATAACTTCTTCTTTGACATCCTTGCCCGCCTCTTATTTAGTATCATACATAGAATGGTGGCTCTTGCTCCACCTCAGAGGGACTCTACAAAAGCCCCTTCACTAGACACCACCGATTCAACCCTTTGGCTTGCTCTTCTGCCAAACAAGCAAGCAAAATTACTAGCCAAGGTGGAATAGCTTTATGCCACCTCGATCATCTGCAAGCTTGTTGGAACTCGGCCTAGCAGAGGCGAGGTGAGGGACCTACTCTAGGCCTGGCCCTCACCAAAGTGGGTAAGATCACCAATGTATAGCTTCTTGGGAGATGTTATTATCACATTGATTTTGAGTCTCTAGAGATGGCAGCCAATCTGGTTTCAATGAGCCCGCTCAGCATTCGAGCAGCTTGTGCATTTTTTTGTCAATGGCACCATGGATTTGACCCGACTAAAAATGTTCTCAAGGAGGAGGGAGATATCCCCATCTCAGTCTGCTTCCCTGGAATAAGGTGGGAATGTCTTCCTTTGCTTTTGAGGATTGGCTCCGTGTTTGGGTGGTCTTGGAAACCCCACAAACTTCAACTTTAGTTGCAGCCAAGGATGTTGGGTTACCCACTATACGGGTCCTTGTTCTCGGGACACTCACACCCTCTCAAAGGAGGTTATTCTACCTCGAGTGGATGGAGGGTGGATCAGCTAGAGAGTGGAGTATTCAAGCCTCTTGAACCAGTGTTTCATCTGCACGTAGATTAGCCATCTTGCACGGGTATGTACACTTAGGAGAGCTTGATATGCTCCACCGCCACCATCCACTAAGATGGGCCCCTCTTCAAGCTCAGAGGTCTTTCCAGAGGGGCCTTGAAGATAGTTCAAGATCCAAATCTAGCAGAGATAACTTACCAGCCTGAGGAGGGTTAGTATGAGGTTCATGTACATCATCGATAGGGCTAGGATCCTTGACCTGGTGGCTGCTAGCCTGCTCTCCACCATGATTAGGTCCCTATGGGGAATTGTTTGGGCCCCTACAACAAGAGACCAAAATCAAATATCCCTCCTCCTCCTTGTGCCTGTGAAAGAAAATCCATCCCACCCTTGCTAACCCCCACCCCACCATCTCCCCCTCCACTAGTGCCCCAGCCTCCTTTTGACTCCCCTCGAAATGCCACTCCATCTCTCCCCATAGTCTCCCCTCCATGCATCCTCATCCCTCTCCTTCTATTGCCACTTGAGTCACTACGTTGAACAAGAAAATATATCCTGTTTTTTCCTTTGTGCTCTTGTACTTTATCGATGCGCCCAGCAAGAGTAACTTATTGACATCACTTGAAGGTCCTTTATGTTTGGCAAAAATTAAAAAAGGAGTTTTTGAATCAATCAAGTGCTTTTGATCCCCATTATGCCCAATGCAAAATGCCCAAGCATGCTCATATTTGGGTTTTGCACGAACATTACCCCAAATATGTGTTTCTTTTGAGCTTTGAAGGGTTATTGATTTTCTTGAAGGTGTGGGTTGTATTCCCTTGTCCTTTGGCTCCTTCTAGTGATGCTCTCTGGTGAGCTCACTCGACGGCTCACGAGGAAATTGTTCTGCAGCAAGAATCTCCCAACGAGAAGAACGAGGAGGACTTCTAAAAAGCTGTGTTGCTTGAAGGCATGGGCTTCGTGGTGCAGGAAATTGCTGAGAAGACATTAGTGTACCTGAGTTCCCCCCTAAGCTTGAACCTAGTTGAGGTTGACCGGAAGTTTTCCGCTTTGAAGTCACTTTAAGCCTTTTAATTGCTTGAAATTGTTGCGAGTGAGATGCCATGACCTTCAAAAAAGACACAATCATGACAAAGAAAGATTAGCATATAGACAAAATAAGGTATAAGAATGCGTTATGATGCCAAACAATGAAATAAAAGGTGTAGAATTTGGGTTTATAAAGAGCCTCTTGTAGTCATATCAAGAGTGAAATGTAATTTAGAATCCATGAGATGCAACAAGATAAGAGGTCAGGATTGTGGAATCTCCCTATACATGAAAGTGTTGTGTGCTATCTAGAACTTAGTAGAAAGTAAAAAGAAATGATGGTTTGGAATCAGAGTATCTATGGTAAGGATAAAGAAACAAATATTTTTACAAACACGTCTAGACTCAAGTGGATTCTAGAATCCATTTGGAATACCAAAGAAGCACGAACGGTACATAACAAGGGAGCATATTGGTCAATGTTAGAAGAGCAAAAATGACAACAGGACGACGGTGAGTGCATGCTGTCTCAAATTTTTTTTCCAGAACGAACATGCACATGTCAGATCCATCATGCCATCAAAACACTATCGGCCTCTCTGTCTCAATTTTTTTTTCCAGAACGAACATGCACATATAAGATCCATCATGCCATCAAAAATTTGCGATAGAGAGGCAAACAGTGTTTTGATGGCACAATGGATCTGGCATGAGCATGTACGTTCTGGAAAAAAATTTGAGACAGCATGCACTCACCGCCGTCCTGTTGTCGTTTTTGCTCTTTTCACACCACCAAAGCGCTCTCTTTTTCATCATTTGTGCATGGCTTTTACTAAAAAAACCCAATTGCGTATCTTTTTTCCTGTTTGTGGCTCTAGACGCTACTGCTTCTCTTGTCTTGTCACGTTTGCTAGAGGGGTGTGTCTATGTACGTTCTTTGCCTTAAACGTTGTAGTTGTTGGATTTCAGAATCCGATTTTTTTAAAAAAATCTGATTCTGGAATCCATAGTCTGTAAAAACGGATTCTGAAATTCACAATTTTTGTTAAAAAAATTTCTGGAGACCAAAGTCCAGGTAAAAACGGATTCTGGAATCCACGATCTCCTTAAAAACGGATTCTGGAATCTACAATCTACGTAAAAACGGATTCTAGAATCCACAATCTCCGTAAGAATAGATTCTGGAATCCAGTTTTACAAACAATTGGATTCCAGAATCCACTTCATTCATAAACCCGAATTCTGGAATCCACTTTTGCAAAAATTTGGATTCCAAAGTCCACTTTTTTGTGGACTTAAATTCTAGAATCCTCATAGTTGGATTCCAGAATCCAGTTTTTCATGACATTGGCTTTCGGAATCCCTCTTTTTAACAAATTGGATTCTAAAATCCATGTTTCTAAAAATTTGCAATCATAACACTCAAGATTGCACAAAGTTGGATTCCAGAATCCACTTTGAATGACAAGTTGCATTTCACATGCAATATTGGCCTTAAAAGTTCGATTCTAGAATCCAACTTTATCATAGGCTCCAATTCTAGAAGAAGTTATACTACTCTTGTCTTTCTTGAAAAAATTGAACCAGTAAGACATGTCTTTTTGTACAATTTAGTTTTTTTTAACTGAAAATATTCTAAAAGTTTGTTATTTTATGAAAATAAACAATAGGATTCTGGAATCCAAATTTTTGTTTCACTTTAGATTTTAGTCATTATATTGTGCTTCACTTTTAAGTGACCTAGTTGTTTTTCACATTTTCTACAATTTAACCTAAAAACATCAATACATAAAACCTTTGAATTAATATTCCAAATATTGAATAATCCAAAAACTCTTGCTTACCTTGAAAAAGGAATTGTTAAAAAGAAGCACAATTGCAAGCGAGTGCGATGAGTGCTCTAGAGCTTGGAATACAACTTCTGCATGTGAAAAATGAGACCTTCATCCCCTTTTAAAGCCTCTTATTTTTTAAATAATATATTTTTATTATTTTTAAAAATAAATTTTATTAAAAACCATTTATTAAGTCTCCCTTTAGAGCTATAATCATGCAAGTTGCTTCATTTTGTTTGTCACACTCTACCAAATGGAGCTTCTAAGTAGTCCTCGTAATGTAGAACCTTTTTGTCCTTCTATGTCACGAACACCTTCTATAAACACAACTTTTCTTGCTAGTGAGGGAACTCCAATTTCTAAAAGGTGCTCAAGAAGAGTTTCTTTTGATGTGGTGGAAGAAGAACTACAGCATCTTCATGGGAATGAAGCAGTTAACAACACATACCATGAGCAACGACGGACTCAAGGGGTAAGAGGTCAGAGAAAACAACGACTTCTTTCAAGGCGAGAAGTTCGAGCAACATCTACAGAGTTTTGCTGTGCCAAAAACTGTTTAAGAAGCTTAGGGTTTCAGAAAATCCAACAAGAGCGTAGCAATTTTTTCAACTTAAAAAGGGGTCCACAGAATGTATTCTTGAGGTCATGTATACGTTGCTCCACCTCCTCAACAAAATATGTTGTATCGGATGTTGCTGTTTGCAAAGCGAGTTTCCTAAAGGTATTTGGCATAAGCAATTAAGAATTCAAAAAATCATATCGAATGTGAGCCAACAAAGTGTTTCTTTAGCATTTAGCGCACATGAAACCCCCCAATATTGTTTCCTCAAACAATGGTTGGAAAATTTCATCACCTTTAATGGAGAAGTGCTACCTAACTCAAACTTCATACATCTACCCGACAACTTTACTAAGCGAGAGGTATACAATTTATATGTGGAGTTAGAAAAAGATAGTCTAAACTCCACTCTTTCGTTACCATCTTTCTTGCGAATTTGGAGACAAGAATTTCATCATGTTCAAATTCCCAAGAAGAGCAGGATGGGTGTTTGCCAAATATGTGTAGAGTTAAAAGCAAAGAGAGACACAGCAAAGACTACGGAGGAGAAATGTAAGTTATTTTAGTTTGGTTAGTTAAATTAAATTACTTCTCTCAAAAATTTCAAAAATCTAACACTCTTCAAACTCTTTTACAGTGCCCATTCTACAAGCATTGAAAATTCACAGGGAGCAGCAAAGTGCAGAGCGCCAAAAGCTAGCAAAGCACAGGAAAAAGTGTTAGAGAAGAAAGACAAATATCTAGGCCTAGTCATCGATGGCATGGATCAAAAGAAAACAATGTTGCCACATTTAATGCGTCCTCCAAAGAATCTCAAAGAGGAAAACTTCATCCAGCTCCATGTTGTTGGAGCCTTAGTTTTCAATGGTGTCATGTCATCAAGGATCTTTATTAATTTTCCAAATATTCATAATGATCCTAATTTGACAATCACCATCATTTAGAACATCATTGAAGAATGGCAAGGTAAACTACCACATGTCCTCTACTTACAACTTGATAACACTAGTAGAGAAAATAAAAACCAAGTTCTCCTTGCATACTTGCATATGCTGGTGCAAAGGAAGATATTCAAAAAAGTGAAGCTTGGGTTTTTACTAGTGGGACACACACAGGACCAAATTGACCAAATGTTTAGCAGGTTCTCAATCAAGTTGGCAAAGAAAAGCGCATTTGACCTTCCACAAATGTGTGTCTTGATGGAAGATGCCTATGTTCCCAAGCCCTCCATTAAAATTGTGGAAGAAACATATGATTTTAGGTCTTTTTCGATTGGTGCCGCCACTAACATGCCATCATTTGCACATCTCAATGATCATAGTTTTCAACATCAATTTAGAATCAAGCAGGTAGAGGAACAGACTCTCATGTGGTGTAAAAAATACTCAAACTCTAAAGATTGGTTGCCAACGGAGGGATTGAAGTTCTTATTGTTTGTTCTTGATTGTGAAATTCAACGAGCAAAGTACATGTTGCTCTTTACAACAAGTGAGACACAAAAAGCTGAGAGGGAAAATCGCCCTATTGATCCTCTATAATGCCTAAATGAGATCAAGGAGACAATACATGGTGCACATGTGTATTTCCCAGCAAGATCTCTAGAATGGTGGGAGAGTTTTTTTACAAAGCAAGTGAAGCTGGTTGAAGAGCTCAAGGATGACACGTTTCAGCTTGAACATGCATTTGTGTGGCACCATGGGGTCTTTGCAAAAGGAGTGGTAATGTTGTGGCTAGTGGTGTAAACAATGTGCTGATTTCAGCAGATTTTTTATCTTTTATTCATGGAGAAACAAGGGAGATCTATGTTGGCCCAAGGAAGAGCACAAAACTTTGACAACAAGAGAGAGAAATGTGGGAAGGAGATGTAAATTAGATAAAAGAGGGCACAATGATTGCAGTTCTTGCCACGATGAAAATGATCATCCCTTTTGGCTTGCAAAAGTCACAAAAGTTTTCAGAGAGCACGATGTATTGAATGGCATGGAAGTGCATTGGTACCGAACAACTGCAGAAGATCCATTGAAAGGAAAATATGATCATGAGATGGTGAAACCAAGCAAAAAGGGAAAAAAATCAAGAAGTTCTCGTCGTGTGGACACACTTAATCTAGAGGATGTGGAAATCCTTGTGTATGGGTTTGACTTAAAGAATTCTGGTCACTTACGCAGAACAACCATTGAGATGTTGAAGCAAAAGGTCAAAGATCTCTCCTAGACATTACAAGGGTAATTTTTCTCCTTTTCAATTATTGTAATTTGCTTTGTCTTGGAATCATTAATGAAGTGTGAAGGTTTTGGAATCCCTTAAATGTAGTGATTTTTTAAAAGTTTTTTTTTCTTTCAGTGCTTAAGTGAATTTTATAATGTCTGAAAGTGGGTATTTTTAAATTTTTTTTGAAGTAAGTCATCAAATAATATGGTATTTTTTAAAATAATCTTAAAAAATGTGGTCCTTTTATCATGTTTTTTGGAAAATTGGACTTGAGTTGTCGTTTGCATGATTTTATGTTCATTTTTCATGACTTGCTATTAATGTCTGATTGATGTACATCCCAACCAGCTGCCAATGCACAGTAGTCATACGACAAGTGGGAGAAAAAGTTTCTTCATAGTCTATGCCTTTTTGCTGTGCATAACCCTTTGCAACAAGTCGAGCCTTATGGAAATCAACATCACCATCTGGCTTGCGTTTCAACTTGTGAACCGACTTCGTACCAATGGCCTTTTTGCCAGGAGGCAAATCACATAAGTCCATGTGTCATTTTCTATAAGTGCATCATATTTTGATTGCATGGCAGCCATCCAATTTTTTGAATTTTTTGCTTCATCAAAAGACAGAGGTTCCTCAACATCATGTAAGCTAGACACAACCAAAGCATAACAATCTGATGCATAAGATGCATGGTGAGAGCTTGAATGAGTACGACTAGACAAAGGTGCATCCAATTTACTGTCACACAAAGTGTGCACCAGCCATTTTAGCATACCTCTAGCCTGCTCATTTTCAGCCCTTTCCTCATCAAGTACATCATGTACGTCTGCATCAGTAATAGGCTGATCTGTAACATTTTTGGAAACCCCCATAGGCTGTACATTTGCCTCATTGGAATTTACATTCGAACTTCCACCACTGAAAAGAGGCAAAAACGTGTCATAAATGTCATGTGAGCTTACATTATTGTCTCTAGTACATGACAACAAGGGTTGAACAAAATCTTCCACAAACACTACATCTCGTGAAACTAGAATACGGTTTGTTTGCAGGTGATACAACCTGTAACCTTTGATTTCAACACTATAACCAACAAAAATACATTTGACAACCATAATATCCAATTTTCTGCGTTGTGTTTGTGGCACCAAAGCATATGCCAAACAACCAAAAACACCCATGTGCTCAATAGAAGGCTTTCTATCATGCCATGCTTCATATGGAGTAATAGACTACAAGGATTTTGTAGGACATTTGTTTAGTACATAAGTGGCACACATGATGGCCTCAAGCCAAAAGGAATGTGGCAAAGCTTGACTTTTGACCATGCATCATGCCATTTCCGTAAGTGACTTGTTTTCCGTCTCAGCAACACCATTTTGCTGAGGTGTATAAGGCATTGTACATTGGTGTTTTATCCCACGACTAGCCAAAAATGCATTAAATTCATGAGACATATACTCCCCCCCTCGATCGGAACGGAGGGTGCCCATAGTACATTTCGATACATTTTCATCCATAGCCACAAAGTTTGAAGCACATAAAAACTTTGGACTTCGCTTTAAGCGAAAATACCCATGCATGCCTGGAGTAATCATTACCAGTGAAAGTCACAAAGTAAAGGTAATTTCCCAAGGACGGAGTTTGCATGGGCCCACAAACATCACTATGCACAAGCTGCAACTTGCATGTGGCCCGAACTAAACCATCCTTTGGAAACTTAGAACGCTGCATCTTACCCAAAATATAGCCTTCCCAAACATGTTTGACATGTGCTTCAAGAGGCGGCAAAGAAGCAACCATATCAGATTTTTGTAAACGCAGCAAACTGGCAAAATTCGGATGACCAAAACGTGCATGCCAAAGTTTTGCATCTGAAATAGCCCTTGAATCTGCAACTGCATTTGCAAAATTTTGTCCACACTTGTCATACAAAGTGAGATTATACAGCCCATGGCACAAAAGCCCAGATGCAACGATTTCATCACCAAAACTGAGATCATGAACTGTACATCTGTCATCCACAAATTTGACTACAAGTCTAAGTCTAGCAAGTTGTGCAGATACAGACAAAAGATTCTTCTTGATCCCAGGTACATAAAGTGCATCAACAAGTGTGAAAGAACTACCATTTGCAGCAATAAGCACAATATTTTCAAATCCCTGAACCGGATAAGAGGCATTGTTGGCACAAGTGACATAATTCCCATGAGGGACAGACTTGAGAGAGGTGAACAATTCACGATGTGAGGTAATGTGCTTTGTAGCACCACTATCGCATTACCACACATGTGAATCTGCAGCAACTGACATACATGCATCATGGACAGCAGGATTGTAAGTGCACTCTGTACTAAAAGCCCATTCTGCATCAACATTAGCATTACAATCTCCTTTGACAGAAAACTTAACAGTGGCTGCATTTGTAGTGGAACCAACATTTGCAGTGGAACCACCCTCTTTCTTCTTAGCCTCTTTGGCCTTCAACTTAGGACACTACTTGATCAAGTGATCATTAGCTTTACAATAATGGCAATGCATCTTCTTTTTTCCCTTATCACCAGAATTGCCAGACGAAGTGCTGCCACCAGAGGCATTGGGAACATAAGTTTTGCCACTCGCAGCAGAACCATAAGAAGTGGCTGCATTGCTATTACCACCCTTTCTTTGAGAAGCAATAAAAGCCTATTCAACTGCACACTGTCTAGTCCTGTTTTTTTTGGAAAGTGACTCTTGCAACATCAATGTGTATAATGCATCAACTTGACAACTTCAGGATCTCCTTGGGTCATAAGTCTTCAAGTACTAGCAAAAGTCTAGTAAGAATCTGGTAAGGCATCAGGAACAGTCTACACAAGGGAACTGTCTGAAATGACTTCACCTGCAGAAATAAGTTGCTCTTTGATATCCTTGACACTAGCAAGGAAAGTGTCCATATCATCTTCCTCATGCATATTCTTTGACTCCAACGCTTTACGCAGCAAAGCAATTTTAGCCTCATTGTGGCTTGCATAAAGACCTGCTAGAATATCCCAAGTCTGTTTTGTCGATTTTGCTGAACGGACGTGAGGAAAAATGGTGCGCTTCACAGACAATGCAATCAATGCATGAGTCTACGCATCCTTTACATCCCATCAAGATTGTTTTTTCGTAGGCAAAACAACTCTAATAGCAGCAATCCTTGCAGCAAGACCTGCAACATCCTCAACATCGCCTACATCCTCAGTACCATGATGTACATCAATGCCCTGCACAATATTCCAGACGCCCTTTGGCACAAGAACATGTTGCATCATATAAGCCCACATAGGGTAATTGTCCCCATCCAACCTGTCCTCAGCAGCAAACATCTTGAACACATCTGTGTTGTTGTCAGCCATGGTAAATGCTGCACCGGATGTGAAAACTGCCCGAAAATAGGAGAAACAGAGCGAGAACAACACGTGCTATATAGCACAAACTATAGAAGACTGTAAAGCACCTGTTATGTAGAAAATGGTGCTGACAGAAATTCTACACAAAATGATGCAATTGCCTGTGCAGACCTGCCTGTAGTGGAAACAGAGGCCGAAATGAGCTCGAATCAGAAATTTGAGCAGATTGAGCTCTACGAGCACTCCTCGAATATTTGTCGACCTGCGAACGCTCACCAAACCTCATTGTAATCGAAGAAAGTGAGCAGGTGTGTGTTGGAGCAGCTAGCGACTAAGCCCGGGAGGACGCAACCTGCTCTGATACCAATTTTTGGAATTAGGGTTTCAGGGAAACGCACACAGCTTGGAGAAGACGAAGGAAGCTCAAGGCACACAGTAGAGAGAGTGTTACTTAGTGTGCATTGGCAAGGTAGATAGCCCTAGAGTGATGGGCGTATATACAATGCTCGGTGGAAAAAACCTCCTAAATTGGAAAAATTGCCCCGGTGGTCCTAGTGTGTTCACACACATCACTACCACATGTATATGGTAACATCACATGTTTTCCTATGGTGACAAATGCTTCCCTTCTTTCTTGTAAAAATTCATTGAGCCTAGCTATTTCCAGGGTGTTCTCAAATAGCCAATAATTCTTGGCCTTTCATGCATGTTTGAAGTAGAAGAATCTAACAATTTGTGTGCTGATAAGTAGCATTGCTCTTGAAAACCATCCTGCCCAAGAAGAGGTCGTTCGTGAAGAACCCTATCTTCCAAATCTTTTGAGCTCATTTACAAGTCTTTCCTGCCATGCCATACATTTTTGGGCACTCCTTGAATAGGTGAGGTAGGTCCGCGGCTAGACATTTTTCATTGTGAGCATCTATCGGGACCAATACATTTGGCTTGTATCTTCACTCATGTAGGCTTGGAAAGCTAGAGGACTTTTATTCAATATTACGGGGTGGCCTTGCCTCTATGCAAAGTGCCTATCTTCTATGGAATTTGGTTTACTTCTTAATTCTAAAATGATTTGTGGTACACAAAAAAGAATCAAAATATTTTAAAAGATACTTATATTCAAACTTCTAATCATTGTTGTACCCCTCTCCAAAAGAAAATGAATGCAACTTTGGGAAACGATACTTAAAAGGACATGATATCTTTCTTATCAAGACTTATATTTTAAAAGATACTTATATTCAAACTTCTAATCATTGTTGTACCCCTCTCCAAAAGCAAATGAATGCAACTTTGGGAAACTATACTTAAAAGGACATGATATCTTTCTTATCAAGACTTAAAAAAACAAATTAAGACCACATGTCAAACAAATAAGATATATATATACATATATATATATATATATATATATATATATATATATATATATATATATATATATATATATATATATATAGATATATATATATATAGAGAGAGAGAGAGAGAGAGAGAGAGAGAGAGCTACTCTATTTCCTGGCTTCATTCCAAACCTCAAGGCTCTGTCCATAGTGCTGCCTTACTTCCTCCCAACATTGAGCCAACATTGTTGTTTAATTGGCCACCCCACTCCCTAACAACCATTCTCATGAGCCAATTGAGGTAGCATGCATGGTGTGGTGTCGCCCTGCAAAGAGAGAGAGAGAGAGAGAGAGAGAGAGAGAGAGAGAGAGAGAGAGAGAGAGAGAGAGAGATTGATCCTCTAGGGTTATTGGTTCCACGAACCCCACAAATTGTGTGAGGGAGGTTGGTAGACTACAACCTGCTCCAAGTTTGAAATTTGAAGAGACGTTTTTGTATGCAGAAAGGAACCCTTACCTCTCTTTCTCGGCATTAATATCTCACTTCTCACTTCTCTAGATTTCTCCTTCTAATTCTCTCCCTCTTTCTTAGAAGCTTTTGCACACTGCACACCATGGTAAAGCGGAAGACATCATAAGTCTTCCCTAGCCCCTAGAGGACTCAAGAGTCTTGGTGATACCTCGGTGATACCAATGGAGGAGAAATGGCTTTCTCTCACTTGTTATACTTGGTATCTAGGCCAAGTTGCATGAAGCTCATCTATTTCATTGTTAGTCTCCTCTTTGTGGCATTTAAAAGAAAATTAACACATAAAGTTTAGTGGTGGCTGAAACAGATGGTAGCCATAATGATCAATGATTAGAGTTCGAGCAACTAGGTGTGTTAAGACTTGAAAGGTGCAGGTACTTTGATAGCAAGAAATGGTGATGTCCAATATTGAAACTAATAGAGCACAAATGTATGGCACCTCATGTAGGGTAGAGAGAGAGAGAGAGAGAGAGAGAGAGAGAGAGAGAGAGAGAGAGAGAGAGAGAGAGATTTTATTATTGTCCTCGAAGGTCAAATGACCTATGGGACCAAAGTTACATGTGATGTAGTATGTGTATGGCTGATGAGTGACTCTCGATGCTCCAAAATTGTGGTGATGAGAGTCGGAATGGAGAGCCCACACCGTGGCTGGGAGAGGAAAGTGTATAGGTCTAAGTCATGGCTAAAAATGTGACAGAAGCAAGTTCGGATGTGACCAAAAGCTGAGCACTCTAGTAGTGTGTGGTACTCAAACTCTCGAAGTGTTAGGAAATAAGACGTAGCTAAATAGATAATTGAGTAGATTACTTAATGGAGAAAGACAGATTTACATACACGAGATTATAGAGTAGAGAGAGAGAGAGAGAGAGAGAGAGAGTACACACGATATACGTGGTTCACCCAATGTGGGCTACGTCCACGGGAAAGCAGCCACTCAATGGCTTTAGTACTTCAAAACAAGAAGTAATTTACAAAGGGATTATACCCTTAATGGAGCTCCCGCCTTGCTTCACTCTCACCACCTCACACTCACCTTGTTGCATCAACTTCACACTATGAAATGTGTGTAGAAATGGCCTCCTTTTATAGGCCAAAAGGGCTGCCCTCTCTTATGAGAGACAGCCATGTGTAGCCGCCCTTGTGGGAATAAGTCCAAATCGGACCCTCCAATCCGCCCATGTGTGGCCGCCCTTGAGAAGACAAGTCCGCTTTTGAATTCGGCCACCGGCCACCGGCCATTGAATTCGGCCACCGGCCACCGGCCATTGACTTCCGACCACCGGCCACCGGCCATTGACTTCCGACCACCGGCCATCGGCCATTGACTACCGGCCACCGGCCAACCAACCGGTTGTTTTCCGACCACTTTCCGGCCGCCGTCCGGCCATAATATTCCGGCAAAAAAGAATATTACGGCGAAAAAAAAAGTCTCGGGGGCCTCCGCCCCCGAGGCCTTTAAAGTTGCCCCTGATTCTTGTCCGTGAAAATTTTGGTTTCTGGTGAGTGATTTTCCTTCACGCACGATGGCTTCTCCTCATAATGGGGGCCTTACAAATGTGCGCTTTTACCACTGAAAATTACAAGGGTAAATCGGGCTCCATACTTAACACGAAGTTGCAGTGAGCATAATGTGCAGAATCGATTTGACTCTTCTCCATTGCCCCAATGGCCTGTCTCGCATTGAAGGAAATGGGAGCTAAGCCGAATGGCTGTGTATCGATGACAAGGGGATAGGCTCAAGCATGTAAGTGTGAGTACGTTTTCCTCTTTCACCAAAGAACATGGTTTTGTAGTTGGAGGCAATATGGGTGGTGTAATATATGAAGCGTGACCCACCAGATTTCTCCCAAGCCGTAATACATTGGCGTTGTAGAAAAGCTTCATTCACTTGGGAGTCAATTGAAGTATCATGTAGCAAGTGTAATGCATCCCATCTCCCAAACCACTTCTTTATGTATTGCATCCATCCCGTACTCAAGATCTTGCTTTTATGCGACTTTTGAACTTTTTTGCTTGCTTCCCATGCAATTGTAGTAAGTCGATGTGAGGGGTTTTGACGAATTTTTATCATGTACTCAACAACCCTTTCCATGCACATAACCTCAATCGGAAGAGATCTCGACTCAAGAAGTAGGAGAATATATGGTGTTTGTGTCTTAACTTGGAGAAAGTTTTTAAGAAAATGCTTTTGGACATTCTCAAACTCTTTCCAAGTAGATTTTGAGATGCTCCCGCCCCACACATTAACTCCATAAAGAAGAACCGGTGTCGCCAATGCATCAAAAAGATACTTCTTTAGAACCCAACACTTGATGATTGCCGCATTACACATGCTCTCAAATGCATAATATGCTCTCTTTCCCGCTTCCAAACGACGTATAGCACATTCATGCCACTTGTAATTGGACGGAACCTCAAGGCCAAGGTACTTAAATCTCTCAAAAACTTCAAGTGTCTCATTGTTGTATAATGCATGGCTTCTCCTTATGGTTGGTTTTCACAAGCATAACCTTTTCTCTGGATTCATTCACAATCAGCCCACTATGCAAGCAAAATTCTCAAGGACAACCATAAGCTTTTGTGCATCTTCTAAAGTGTGTGTTAGAAGCACGACATCATCTGCATACAGCAAAAGCATGATTACCGTATTGCAAATAGTGACCTTTTCAATGCCTTCTTCTTGCATAAATTCAAGTACCATTTGTTTCAATTGATCGATGCATAGACCAAAGAGAGTTGGTGACAACGGACATCCTTGTTTGGCCCCAACATTACTTACAAAAAAATTTGAAATTTCTCTTCCCATGCGCAATTGACAAATCACCTTCTCATAGATTCCAGAAACCGTAAGCATAAACTCACTTGGCACTTGGATATCTTCCATCCTTTTCCACAAATTGTTACGTAGAATCATATCAAAGGCTTTCTTAAATTCCACAAAACAGCAATACAATCGCTTGCCTTTCAACCGACTTTCCTCCATGAGAACACGAAGAGTGACAAGATGATTAATGGTGCTATGGCATTGATGAAAACCTGCTTGTCCTTTTGCACGCTTGTCATTATCTTCAGCCCAATCACTTGATTTCATCTCCATTAGGCACCCAAACAACTTTGCAATAAGAGACCCAATCATTATAGTCCAGTAGTTGTTTACATTCTTTACATCCCCTCCTTTATGCAAAGGCTTAACCCAATTAGTACTCCAATCATAAGGCATACCATGTTGAAGTGCAAGGTTGAACATATCACACATCCACTCATGAGTAAAATCTCCCGTCCATTTAATCATCTCCGGCTTGATACCTTGAAGATCTGATAGTAAAAAGAAGAGGGCATACATGAGAGTACCATAAAATGATATTTTTTTAGTATTTTCTTGCTCATATAATTACCTACAATGTGTGTGCATATCCACAAGACTAAAGTTACCAAATTTCTCACTTGCCCCTCAAGTTTCTCCAAATTCTTCAACATGCATGTGCCTTTTCTTGGACTTGAAAAGTTGTTGCTTTACTTCCCATCTTCTTCTCTTCTTTTGAATCAATGCCTTACATATATGCAAATGACATTGATAGTTGTCTTTGTCCAAAGTTGCATCAAGCTTTATCAAGTACTTTCAAGCATCTTGACATTCTTTATCAAACCACCTTTTGTGTTATCTATCTTTGTTGATACCATGGAGATGCTTTATGGAAAAGCATTCTTCGGCACAAGAACAAATAAATTTCTTGAAAGCTTTTCATTTAGTTTCCAATGGTAAGTCATATTGAAGATTTGTCATCCATAAGTTTTGCTCAACCATTTCAATGTACATTGGTGCCCGTTTGAAATCGATACATAGTGATAATTTGTCTTCCCTTTGGCTAAGATTATAACGCTTAGTTGCTTCTCCACATAAAGGTCAATACATAAGGTTCGATGGTTGGATTCTAGGGTCCATTGGGCCAAATATAAAACTCTTTATGCGATACATGATGGCTTCGAAGAGTAGCATATAGTCAATCACACTGTCCCCATTATGTTTCATACATGTAAATCCATTAGTTCCACTTCACAAAGATACACCATTGGCAATGAGCAGGCCCGTGCTATTACACATGTTTAAAAGTAAGTTTCCATAGTGATCCGAATCTTTCTCATCCATTGAAGTAAAATCATACAAGTGAACTTCCTCCAACTCCTTGAAATGTATGGCATATCAAATTCTTGAGTATCATGTTGCGATGTTTTTGTGCGAGCATTCATATCCTCAAATACAATAACATTGCTTTCACCTTTGAAATAAGCAATGTCCTCTTCTAAATCAAAAAATGGGTGATCTCTATCTATGCAAGCATAACAAGGGGGAATTATGATGAGGAATGTAGCAACAGGCTACAAAAATGGGTGCTCTTTTTGGTGTCATAATTTTTAGCCATACATAACGTTTGTACTTGTCATCTTTCACAATTGATACAAAATCTTCCAATCCTTTCTTAACCATACATGCTATCCCTCCTTGCCCTCTTCATTGCTTGAGATTCTTTGACTAGATCAATGAATGTACATTGTAATTCTCCAAGCCGTTAATCCTTTGTGTATCATGCTCCCAAGTTTCAATAAGAAGTACAACATCGGCTTTGCTTGTTAGTTCATCAATGCCAACTCCACATTCCATGGGTATTTATTAAAATTCCAAAAGCATATTTTCAATTGTAACTCGGTCTCGTAGGTCACGCATCCCTATTTGCTTGAGGAACTTGCCTCCTCCTTGGGCACATTTTCTTCTTGAGAGATATCCTTGCATTTCTTATTCTTTTCCTCATATGCCTTACGATGCATATTTTGTTGTTTAATAGTGTAATCTTCACATAAAAAACATTTTTTATCCCTCCAATAGATTCAACTATTATCGAGGATAATCTTTTGTTTGGTCTCATCCGGCATGGTGCATACAATTGGTCGTTCTCCCTAGTGAGGAGCTCCTTGCTTCCCCACTCTATGTGCTCCATAGACCATAACTCCGGACATGCCAAAGTGGGTTTTGAAGAAGTCTTTGATAACAATGGAAAGAGAGAAAGTGTCTCTAAATTCTCTTCAGGAATTCCACAAATAACAATGCTCTTGGAACGTCGCTCCTGTTCCTTCAACTCCTCAACATCTACATTCTCAACATTCTTTGTTTGAACCATAGATCACATGAGTGAGGAATTAGGAACCATATTGTTACCACATACATCAGTCCAAGACTTGTTTGTGCATACATTTTTCATGTCACATACATCCTGTTAGGAAATAAGATGTAGCTAAATAGATAATTGAGTAGATTACTTAATGGAGAGAGACAAATTTACATACACGAGATTATAGAGTAGAGAGAGAGAGAGAGAGAGAGAGAGAGAGAGAGAGAGAGAGAGAGAGAGAGAGAGAGTACACATGATATACGTGGTTCACCCAATGTGGGCTACGTCCATGGGAAAGCAGCCACTCAATGGCTTTAGTACTTCAAAACAAGAAGTAGTTTACAAAGGGATTATACTCTTAATGGAGCTCCTGCCTTGCTTCACTCTCACCACCTCACACTCACCTTGTTGCATCAACTTCACACTCTATGAAATGTGTGTAGAAATGGCCTCCTTTTATAGGCCAAAAGGACAGCTTTTCGACCGCCGTCCGGCCATAATATTTCGGCGAAAAGGAATATTCTGGATTTTACCACAGAAAATTACAAGGGTAAATCAGGCTCTATACTTAACACATCCCGGCTCATGGTGTTAAATATCTCATCTTTCAATACATGGTCATGCTCTACTTTGCTCATGCGCTCCCTCAAAGCATTCAATCCGCAAGAGAGCATTTACGTTCCTCGACTTCCTCTTCAAGTTGCATCAAACGTGTTGTTTGAATCTCAAGTGTCGTCTTGAGATTCTCATTCTCAACCACAAGTACCTTTAGTGTGCCATTCTCCATTGCAAGTGCCCATAAGTCTTCGCCTTGTTTGTTTAAGGTCTCTTGTAACAATACCAAGTATGCCATGATCATGGTTTTTGATGTCGTTGGTTGGGTGGTTTTGTTGCTATCTCCACACTTAGGAGATTTTGGACCATTTTTCACAATGGTTGTGGACCTTGTTGAAGAAGAAGAACCCTTTCAAGTGCCGAAAGACATTGCATATAAAATAAGAGATGAGAGTCAACTGTCTTGAACCTGTTCACTTCAAAAATGCTGCTATAGAAACTCCTTCCATAACTTTGAAAATTTCTATCTTTACACCAATGCGTAGAGGGTGTTGTGCTCTTTGATTGAAGCTATAGATCACCCAAATCGGAGTTCCGATGAAGAAGTTATGATCAAAAGAGAGAATTGTTGTCTACTAGGTCAAAAAACGGTTGCATTTTTTGTTGGAGAGAGAGAGAGAGAGAGAGAGAGAGAGAGAGAGAGAGAGAGAGAGAGAGAGAGAGAGAGAGAGAGAGAGAGAGAGTAGGTTCCACTTCTCCACTTGGGCTACCTTTCCCAAGGCAAAGGATGTTGTGCAGGTAGTTCAAAAGGATCTGGGAGTCAAGGCAAATCTGTGGCATTGGTTGCCAAGCAAAAGCAAAGGGCTTTTGAACTAGAGTGGATAGTTGTAGAAAACGTGTAGGGAATAAGCCTTCCATATCCAAGGAAGGTGACAAGAAGAAGAAGAAGAAGGCAAAGAGTAAAGAGATCATCTACAAAATTTACATCTTTAAGGTTCTGAAGCGCATGCATCTAGAGACTAGCATCTCCTCTCTCCAAGTGCGAGCACGTACACTTACACCTTGAAAGCATGTGGCATTACACATGCATCTAGAGACTAGCATCTCCTCTCTCCAAGTGCGAGCACGTACACTTACACCTTGAAAGCATGTGGCATTACACAAGATGCTGATATGGAAAAAAGAATTCACAAAGATGCAATCACATACGCTTGCCTCTTGGTCGAGGTGTATGCCAAATGTGGTGCACTTCATAGAGCACGAAAAGTGCTTGAGAAGAATCCTTTCCGCGATGTGGTCTCTTGGAATGCCTTGATTGCAAGATATGACCAACTTGGGCACGGCCAAGAAGCTCCTGGTTGTTTTCGGTGGATGCAAAGGGAGGATGTCTCTCCAGATGCAATCACATATGCTTGGGTCAGCTGAGGTTAGAAAGTGGATGGGCTGTTTTTTGAAGATGGATAGAGAGTTCATCTCTCCAAATGCAATCACATGCACTTGCACCTTGAAGGTGTGTGGAATTACACAAAATGATGAAATGGGAAAAAGAAGATGATGGTTAGTCAAGGGTTGTTGAAATAAAATTTCATGCTTGGCACTGCCTTGGTTGACATGTATTTCAAATGTGGTGCACTTCATCAAGCATGATTTTAGTATGTATGTCAAGTGTGGTGTGGTCCTCAACAAGATTCATGTTCGCAATGTTGCCTCATAGAGTGCATTGATTATTGCACGATATGTCCAACAAGGTAAGGGTCATGAAGCTCTAGACTGTTTACAATGGATGCAGAGGGAGAACAACTATCCAAATGTAATAGAAACACTTGCACCTTGGATCACATACATTTTCATCTTGAAGGCATGTGGCATTACACAAGATGCTGATATGGGGCAAAATAATTCCCAATAATATTGTTAGTCACGGGTTGTTGAAATAAACTTCGTGCTTCGTATTGTCTTGTTCAACATGTATACCAAATGTGGTGCACTTCATGAAGCATGTTAACTAGTATGTATGTCAAGTGCAATGCGGTCCTCACCAAGCTTCATGTCCGCAATGTTGTCTCATGGAGTGCCTTGATTATAGGATATGTCCAAGACATCAAGGTTAGGAAGCTCTGGGCTGTTTTGAGTGGATGCAGAGAGAGGGAATCTCTCCAAATGCAATCACGTACACTTGCACCTTGAAGGCGTACACTTGCACCTTGAAGGCATGTTGGATTACACAAGGTGCTGATATGGGCAAAAGAATTCATGATGATATTGTTATCGAAGGGTTGTTGAAAGAAAATGTCGTCCTTGGCATTCCCTTGGACATATGACAAATGTGACAATGGTTATATAAGAGTTATGTTAACATGGGCTATATGAACATGGATATTTAGTCTCATGATGATATCGCTACAAGGGTTCTTGGGGATCTATGTATGTGCATGAGTGAGTTTGAGAAAAAGTATAGGATTCGCCATTGGAAATCATTGGTAAGAGTGAGTGAGATCGGTCGTAGGCTGATCACGCTGTCAGAAAGTGTGCGGTCTAGCTGGGAAGGTTCCAAACCTCTGGCTGTGAGAGTTCGTGATGAAAGTCACAAACACTTTGTGGAAAGCGTTTGTGGAGAATCACCAACCCTCTTTCTAAGGGTGACAGAAAATCTAAGAGCGTTTGTGACAGCAAAGTCACAAACCCTCTTTCCTATCGTGCTTGGAGTCTGCTTGTTTTCGAAGTCGAGATTATGATGAGAGGATCAGAAAATCACATTCAATTTCACTTTAAAAGACCATTTAAAAACACTAAATTTTCAGCCATGAAACCTTAATGCTCATACAAGCAAATATCAATCAAAACCCAAACCTCTTTCATGGTATCATGTAGCCTCGCCCCCAATTACATAGTCGTAACATCAAACAGTTGAAAGGAATACTCGAGCTTCCACCTTCATGGCGACCATTTTTTGATTTTTCAGAGATTTAAGAGCTTCTATATTGAAGCCCACACACCATTTTGATAAGGGGAAACAATTCACTCCCTCACAAGCTCAGATACAAGATGGCGAAGAGGCGGGACTACAACACACATAGATTGGGAAACCATGGAAGCTGTTGCACAGTAGAGAAAAATTGCTGGTATGTTCTGTAAAAAGCAGCCCTCTCTCTCTTACCCATGGAATTTTCAGCTGATGTGTCAAATTTTGGGCCATTTTGCCACTTTGGACCAAAACTAGGTAATTTTCAGGTCATTTTTGACCCAAAAAAAGCCATTTTTAATACAAAAAATCCCAAACGGAGTCAGAAAAATCCCTAAATTTGTGGGATCACTTGCATAAGAATAAAAAGCATAGATAAGCATCATTTTTTTTCATCAATATACCATTTTGGGTCACTTTGCATGCAATTATGCAACTGCGCCTGTTAGCTGCTATTTTTGGTAGTTCTTGCTCGCATCAGTCTTTATAGGCGAGATGAGTGTGCCACCATGAAACACTTGGAATATATACATTGTCAAACCAAATTAAGCATCTTATCAAGTGGAAAATCATGCAAATGCGCCACATCCAGGCCACGACTCCCCGGATAGGTATGTACATGATAATGACCGCAGTAGACGCTTTAACATATATCACAATATGTACATGATTGCTTTTATTTGCATACATCGAGAAGTCTCAAGAGTGAGGTGAATGTTTTTATTTCACACTATGTACGTGCCACGGCACGACATCCACCCCCCTTGAACCTACACATCCTCCGGTATGTGCCACAATAACATTTGTAAAGCATTTAAATTCATGGTCAGACGCCACATTCTCACTTTCATCCTCAGTTTGCATATCCTTGGCTTCATCATCCTCTTCACTTGGTCGTGCATCAAATGGATCAGCATCCCCTCTTGTTTTGAATAATTTAATTATTTTTCCTGCAATGGGAATTTTCAGTTCTGTCCCATCCAGTTCACGCAAGGTGTAAGTTGCATTTCCATGCACATGTTTGACAACATAAGGACCAAACCATCTCTTTGCAAGCTTCCTTATTGTAGAGTGCTGGTTTTCAAGGCTACTATCGTACACCAACACCCAATCACCTTCTTCAATGTATTTTGGTCTGAGCCTATGCATCTTGTCAAATCTGTCTTTGTTTTTCAACCTTGCATTCTTTAGTCGAGATTTTGCAAGCTCAATGTCTTCAAGCCTTCTTTCCAATTTCCGTATGCGCAATGCAAGAAGGTCTTCTCTAATCAATCCATCTTCCCATGGAAATACATTCCATGTAAGAACTACATCTTCAATTGGCATCACAGGTTTTTGACCATACATTAATTCAACAGGCATATAGCCAGTTTGACTGAACTATGTGTTGTACGGTCAGTACACAATGCAAATGGCAGTAACCTTGGCCACTCTCCAAGCTTACCTTCACAAGCTTTAGCTAAAGCTTTGATTATTGGAGGATGCCCTCTTTCACTTTTTCCATTTCCCTCTGGGTTATAAGCACAAGTTAAAGCTAGTTTGATGCCCATTCTAGAGAAGAATTCCCTTGCTTCATCAGCATCCAATTCTCCTCTATCTGCAGTTATCTTTCCCACACACCCATTGCGACAGATCACATCTTCAAGAAGAAATTTACATACAACTTGTGTACTCTTTGTCCTCAATGCACGCCCTTCAACTCAATTAGACAAATCTTCTCTTGCAAGCACCAAATACCTCATTTGCCAAAGTCCCAAAGGCATTGTGACCAAGTCCACAACCCATTTGTAATGCATGGCTAATAGATAAGTGGGATGTAATCCATCACAATGCCGTACATTTGAATACAGTTGGCATGTCACACAAGACTCCACAAACTCAACCACATCCTTATACATCCCTTTCCACCAATACCTTTCTTTTACCTTGGCAAATGTTGCCCATACACCTCGATGTCTTGCCCATAAACTTTCATGGAACTCCTTGATGATTTGTTGTTGCTGAGTAACCTTATCGCATACTACGCGCAATGGTGTTCCATCTCTTTGTTTAGGATGCTTCCATAAGTAGCCATCCCTCAAAAGTATCCATATGCTTTTCTTCTTATCCTCTTAAATTCTTGCTCAGTCCAATCATCCTACTTTTTGTAGAGTACTTAAGTAGCGACCTATCAAGAGCCATTTATCCTCATATAGTTCCTCTGAAAAGGACTCAAGTGAAGACACAAAACATGCATGACTACTCTTTGCATGATCAATAATGTAAAAGTTTGTGCCTACATCATCTCCCTCAATAATCATGTCCTGTTGATCTTCATACCTTGCCCTAGATAGCATATCTGCCATTGGATTGTCTTTCCCTGCAATATGCTTGAACTCAGGATTCAAGGACTTTATGTAGGCTATCCATCGCATCATGGCAATATCAGGAGTCAAACAGTTTGTGATCATTCCAAGAAGAGGCAAACAGTCAGTTTCCACAAACACTGATGCCCCTATCAAGTACTCCTTGTCACACCTCAATGCTGTAACCACCCCCCATAGTTCCCTTTTTACTTGTGCATAATCTCGTTGGCGAGAACTCAGAATCTTGGCTCCAAATCTCACCACATACCTTTTTCCTTCATCATCATCTTGCCCTACTGCCCATCCTATCCCTGTAGGACTCGTGTCCATTGTCACAATGACAGGTCTCTCACATGCATAGTCTACCTTTCTCAAGGTTGGCGATGAAAGAAGTAGCTTCTTTAGCTTTCTCATGGCTTTTGTGTGCTCTTCTTCCCATAGAAACTTCTGATTCTTTCTCAACAACTTATAAAGGGGATCTCCTACATGTGCATAATGTGGTATCCAAATAAGATAGAAGACGCAAGAACCAAGAAATCTTCGAACTTCAGTTATAGTTGTACATGTTTCTTTCATGTTTTTGATTGCATCCATCTTTTTTGGACAAGGCCTTCTACCATAAGGACCATACATATGCCCCACAATCAACACTTCATTAACTCCAAATACAGATTTTTGCCCTGACAAGGTAAGATTAACTTCTTCCAGCCTTGACAAAATCTTCTCACAATCTTCAATATGGTCTGCAACAAACTTACGGCACCCCCTTGAATCCATAGCTTCATCTTTATCTTTGTCTTCACATCCTTTGATGGGCACATCATCAAGAAATGGCATTGTGATTTGAGGTATGAAGTCACGTAGAACCTTGTTCATCCCATTCATCATATGTGCAACTGAATTTGTTGCTCCTTGAGTTAAGGTACACATCCTTACCAGTCCCAAAGGTGTTTTCATAGTTGTCAGATCTCTACTCTCAACATCTAGCTGAAATTGATCCTACCCTGAATAGAGATCTCCCATTGAGTAAATTGACCTTCCTGCAAAAACCTTTGTAAATTCATCCACTATAGGTCCTGTACCCACATTCCTGATTGTAACCTTGTTTACAGGTTGCATATCTTGTATGAACCGCAAAGCTCCATTCTTCTTAGGCACAATGAACCACCTATTTGAATATGGCGCACAAGAACGCTGGTGCACCCAAAACATGTCGATGCCAGATATGGGATCATGCAAGGGTATGGATGCATACAGGTGCACATGATGGTGCTAGGGCATGTGTCTAAAGCTGTTGTGACCAAGTGGAAGCGGAAATGTATGTTCAATGCGGTTTTTTAGGCCAAGAAGGCTCCAGACGGAGGCTAATAGTGTTGGCAGTCAAAAGGTATCCAGAAGGCAACCATCATGTGCCAAAGTGTGGTCCTTAGTGTGCTCTGCAGGCCAGTCCAAACGGCTCGTCAAATGGAGCCCCGGTGCTCTACATATGGCACCTTAAAGAAAGGGTATGTAGCAAATCCCCGACGGACAGGGCAGCTGGGGACAGGTGGCCTGGGCCCGTGTCAGTGCATACACGTGTAGAGCTTGAGTTATGGGGCATGCCGGTCTTCTCGGAATGCGAATCGGAGCTCGGAGCAGGAAGTTATTGCAAGTCAAAGTCGGCAGTTAATAAATGAAAGCGGGGAGCCAGTTGGTTTTTTTGGTTTTTTCATGCATTGTTCAAAGGCACACTAAAGCCGAAGTGGGATGAGTTCCGGGTGGTCCAGAGCCGGCAAGAGGTTCTTCCAACAGGGCTTGATGAACTATGCATTGAGCATGTGAGCAGGTTAAAAGGGGCACCCTTGGGAAGTTCTTAAGAAAGGTTTTTGAGTACTCAAAGGAGGTTTTTGGGGGCGGCTCACGAGCAGCTGCCACGTGGTGCCCTATTATCCCATAGGTGCAGTGTGGCCGTCCGGTGGCGGGCTATATGAGGAGGAACGTGACCCCATTTGGGTAATGTGAAGCAAGGGAACTCCTTGGGGGCTCGTGGGCTATGGTGGCGAGCGCCAGGCGGTTTTGGCGGCGGTTGGCGAGGTGGGGTGGGGCGGCGCGCCTGCGCGGGAGAGGAGCAGGTGATGATGTGGAACCCCGTAGGGGTTGGGGCCGTTTCCCACTATGCGGACCTCGAGGTCCCTCCCGCCCAAAGATGTTTGAAGGCAAGCTCGCCCTTAGGAGCAACGACGGCGCCGTCGTTGCTCCCTAGAGGGTGCTTGTGTGTAGAGTAAAGTGTGAAGCCTCGGGACGAGCACCAAGCTAGTCAAAGTCAAGCCGAGCCTCCCAAGGGGAGTGCCACGTGTCGGCCTACCATGAAAAATGCCTAAAAACTCAAAAACGAGCCCAATAAAGGGGCAAATCTTTTTGTAAAAAAGAGAGCTCTTTGTTTTTTTGCACTATACGTGTAAGAGAGCAAGTGAGAGAGAGAGTGACAAGCTCGGAGGAGCATTGTAATGGATCTTGGGAGCTATTAATGAACAACCCTCTTGGCCAATTGTGCCGTGTTGAATCCCCCTTCCCCTTTTCTCTTTGTCGTCTCGTCGCTGCCAGCCGCGGTGCCGATGAAGCGTGTGTACGCCTGGATCGTTGGTGCTTTGCAAAAGGAGAGAGAGAGAGAGAGAGTGTAAGTGTATGTGCGGAGGGAGGCAGAGTAGGTGCAGTGAGGTGTGGACTCATTTTGCAATCTTGGAAAGCGCGTGTGTGCTTGGGAACTGTGCTAGTGAAGCGGTTTATGTGCAAATTGTCGTTTTGAAGGTGTCTTCGAGTGGATTGGGGTGTTGTATTGACCCTGGGCTATAGAGAGGCACTTCTGGTCGTGCCGGGTGTCGTCCCCCATTCCCCCTCTCCATCTTCTGGTGCCCCCATGGAGGAGCACGCTGATTTCTCCCGTCTGTGAAGGAAAATACAGGTTTTCGTATAAGTAAGGATGACGTCTCGAAGTTACGGTCTGATTTTTACAGGTGAAGAGAATCCAGATGAATGGCTTGAAGATTTTGAATTGTACATGTTGTCTTTGCGAATGCCTAATGAGGATAGCAAGATGCAAACTTTCCATTTAGTGATGCACGAAAAGGCCAAACTGTGGTTCAAAGCTTTGGAGATTGAGCCGAGACAGGCATGGCCGGATCTACGACCAAAAATTTTGCATGATTTTCACGAAGAAGCTTCTCTAGTCGAGATGGATGCGAAGCTAAAAGCTCTAAAGCAGGATGTAGGTGAGGAATTCAGCTTATTTCTGGATCGTTTTGAAGAATGTTGGGCAGAGTTAGTAGCACCTATGCAGCTAGCCAATGATGAGTACTTCAAATTGGATAAGTTTATGGCATGCTTACATCCAAAAGTGAGAGAGAAAGTGGACTTTGAAAGCCTAGAGAACTACAATTGGGCAGTGGAAATTGCAAGGTCGAAAAGTAGAAAAATTAAAAAAAAGATAGAGCAGGGCGTAGCAGGTTATGAAGCAATGGCACATGTTCAGCCACAAAGCCCTCGAGAGTCGACCCAAGAGGAAAATCAAGGGAATAGGGCTACGGTTGCTATTCCACAGCAGTGGATACGTACGGTTCAAGATCTATCAGAGCAGATGCAAGAGCTTTGATTGAGTGTAATGGACAGGGGACAGCCGAGAGGAGCAAGGGGCAGGGCAAGGCCTCTACCTGGAAGGTGCTATAATTGCGGTGAAGAAGGGCATTACGCACCTGACTGTCCCCATCCGGTGAGGGAAAGAGGTGGTATCTACCCATTGTTTGGTAGAGGGAGAGGCCAAGCACAGTTTAATGGCCCAAGGGAGCATGTAGTCGAGAATCCAGTGCAGCAAGCCCAAACGGATGGTGATGAAGTCCCTAGGGTGAACATCATTGGGGTGGATAAACAAGATGTCGAAGTGTTGGCTAACAAAAGAGCTAGAGTTGAAAGGGAGGCAGAAACCGAGCGGGAGACTAGAGCTCGTAAAGGCAAAGAGAAGGTATACGAGGGGAAAGAGAAGCCTGAAACTAGCAAGAAAAGAAGGCGTCGCAGGATTAAACAAACAGATTTTCAGCTTGGGCGCGGACATCCAGAGTATGATTTGGTGAGTGATGTCCAAAATCAAAGAGCTAATATTACTTTTGGACAATTGTTGGCATTGAACCCAACGTTAAAACGGCAGTGGTCGACCAGTGTTAGCACTAGGCTACCAAGGAATAAAGGAAATGTGCAGGCGGTGCAAAATATGGCACTCAGGGTAGGTAGCCCGACGGATGTTCTTCCTTTGGTGGATGCTGTCATCGAGAAAAGGATGCAGGTTCAAGCCTATATAGATGGCGGAGCCCAGGTTTGCGTCATGACAGAAGCTGCGATGAAGGAAACAGGGGTCAAGGCGATATCCAAGTCGAATGTGCACATGAGGATGGCTAACCATGCTAAAGCTAGGTGTTTGGGAGTGGCCCAGGATGTGAAAGTGAAAGTGATGGGCATAGAGTGCCTGATCCACTTCTTTGTGATGAAAGCTGGGGATAACGCATATCCTATCATCTTGGGTAGACCGTGGCTGTTGGCAATAGGTGCCAAATAGGATTGGGAAAGTAAAGTGTTTACCCTACCTGATAAAGAGAAAGGAAGACAAGTGGTGCTAGACCTGAAGACCAAGGAAAGCCATTTTCATCCAATAGCGGCTAGAGACGAAGAGGACACCACCAGCTATGAGTATGAAATTGAAACGGCTTATGATGAGGGCTATACAGATACGGAGGAAGAAGAAAACGAGGATGACATGCTCAAGATTGATGCTGACTTGTTTGGGGTCACTGTGGAAGAACCTTGTGTGAAAGAGGAGGTGCAAGCACAGGTGCATGCCATGGGTACTGAAGAGGTGGTCAATATGCTAAGTGGAAACCTGACCAAGAAGGAGAAAGAAAGCTATGTCGAGTTGTGTGCATCTTTTCCAAACCTATTTGCAAAGGAGTATAAAGATTTGAGAGGAGCCAAGGGTGTTGAGCACAAAATAGCCCTCAAGGAAGGATACAAACCTAAGGTGCAGAAGCTAAGGAGATTGGGTGAAATTCAAAAGGAAGCCCTTTGGTAGGAGATTAACTACTGAATGCAGGTATTATATACCCTGTAAAGGAATCAGAGTGGGTTTCCTCGGTGGTTATCACTCCTAAAAAGAATGGGAGATGGCGGGTGTGTGTCGACTATAAGCCATTGAATGTTGCGACCAAGAGGAATCACTACCCATTGCTGTTTCAGGATGAGATTTTGAATCAGGTGGATGGCCACGAGAGGTATTCCATTATGGATGGGTTTTCAGGTTACTTTCAAATAGGGATTGCTATTGAAGACCAACTGAAGACGACATTCATATCTCCATGGGGTTGCTTTGCCTATCTCGCAGGATGCCGTTTGGTTTGGTAAATGCCTATGCCACCTTCCAAGACTGGATGAATAGGGTATTTGGTCCCTATTTGGGCAGATTCATTAGAGTTTTCATGGATGACATTGGATGTTATAGCTCAAGGGCAGATCATTTGTCAAAGCTACAATTATGTTTTCAAAGGCTGGATGAAGAGGGAGGCCAGTTGAACCCCAAGAAGTGCAAATTAGCACAGCCCCGAGCATCATTGTTGGGCCATGTGGTGTCACAAAATGGGATTGAACCAGATCCAGAAAAGGTCAAGGCTCTAGTCTTGATGGAGCCTCCTCCCAGTGCACAGGCTTTGGCATTGTTCGTGCACAGACTGAAGTATCTATCAAGGTTTTTTTGGATGTTGTCGCAGTATGTATAGCCCCTTCAAAAAAGGGCACAACTGGTGCATGGTTTTAAATGGGATGAAGAGGCTCAAGTAGCTTTTGGCAGGGTGAAAGAAATCTTGTGTCAACTACCTACGGTGTGTCCTCCCAATCATGAAGATGATTTTTATGTTGCCATGACGGTAGGCACTGTGGCCATTGGGGTAGTACTATTGCAAAAGGTGGGAAGGAGCTATAAACCTATTTATTTTGAAAGCAGGGTGATAAGTCCTGGGGAGGCAACCTACACTGAAGCCAAACAGTGGGTGATGGCCTTAGTTTTTGCTTGCAGGAAGTTCAAGATGTATCTCATCGCGAGAAACTTTTTTGTGCTAAAGGCCAATAATTTATTGCCAGATGTAGTGTTACACTTGAAACTAGGGAAACGGATCATGAAATGGGTGATAGAGCTACAAGAATTTGAGTTTGAATTCAAAGTTGACCATACAAGTCGATCTCACCTGGCAGATATTCTAGTCAGCAAGGCGGTTGATTTGCCAATCTATCCCAGGGTGGTGCGGGATGAAACCAAAGAGGAGCCTGACTTAGCAGAAGCTTTTACCATGTGGTTTGATGGAGCATATAGAAGGGTAATACAAAAAGCAGGTGGAGGTGTGGTGATACGAGATCCACGCAACAGGGTGATCTTTTCAAAAGCCTACGACTTGGAGGATGTGCATACCAACAATGAGGCGGAGTATCTTACCCTCCATTTAGGTTTGAAACAGTGTGTCGAGTTTGTTATATCGAGGTTGGTGGTGAAAGGTGATGCGTTGTTAGTCATCAAGAAGTTATTGGGCCAATGGCAGGTGAACCAGGATTCATTAAAGCATTGGTTCTATGCCATCAAGAAGTTGCTGAAGTTTTTTGAGGAGGTTCAGTTCAAGCATGTTAGAAGAGAGCAGAACCAAGAATGAGATCAGCTTGCAAGCAACAAAGTACAAGTGCAGGTTGCAGGTATATATGTGGCCCCAGCCACCTATGCTGGTCGTGAAACCTTGAAAGAGATTGAAGACTTTTTGGATACCGGTCAGTGCTCTGAAAGATTGTCAAAGTTACAAAAGCGGAGGGTAGTACAGAAATCTTGCAAATTTACATTGATAGGGGAGGACCTTATGACCTATGGACGGGATGAAGTGCTGTGAAGGGTACTTTATAAGGAAGAAATCGGTATGGTGTTGCAGCAATGTCATGAGGAAAGTGGGCATCAAGGTAAAGACCAGGTTTTGTTTCGAATCTTGAGAGCAGGTTTTTGGTGGCCGTCGATAGTACGTGATGTGCACTATTGGTGCAAAACCTGCCATGAATGTCAGACTATGGGTGAGAGGAGGCTGATAGCCGAATCACAGGGAGCTATCATTGCCCAAGATGTTTTTGATAAGTGGGGTTTGGATGCCATTGGTCCACTCCCGAAGTTGGCAAGCGGTAAAAAATACATTATAGTGGCGATTGACTACCTCACCAGGTGGGTCGAGGCCAAGGCTGTCAAAGAGGTAAATGCAAATGTGGTAGCTCAGTTCGTGTTTGACAGCATTTGTTGCCGTTTTGGTGTTCCATGGGTGCTGATCTCTGGCAGAGGCCAAGGATTTCGAAGCAAATTGGTGCGGGATTAAGTGGAAAAGCTGGGTATCCAACACCGCTGCTCTTCTCCATATCACCCGCAGTGCAATGGTCTGGTAGAGAGTGCCAATGGGCAGATTGTGAAGATGTTGACCAAGTATGTTTATAAGCAGGTGACAGAGTGGGATGTAAACTTGGAGAAGTGTTTGTGGGCCTACTGCACATCCTACAAGTGGCCACAAACTTCACTCCATTTGATCTTGTTTATGGTAAAGAAGAGGTTTTGCCAGTGCATGCACAACTAGGTGCATTGAAGGGTATGTGGCATGTCAGTGCCACTCGATAAGATGTGTTGCAAGATCGGATTACCAGTTTGGAGGCTTTACAAATGGATAGGGAGGCTGCGGCAGACTTTTATGTGAAACAGAGAGATAAACGAGTGGTGAAGTTCAACAAGAGCTTTCCAAACAAGGAGATTCAAGAGGGAGATCTGGTGATGAAGTATGAAAGCTACTTGGACTTTACCTTCCAAAAGAAGTTCAAGAAGAAATGGACGGGTCCGTACAGAGTGCATAAAGCCTTTCCGAATGGGACCTATCAGCTGGTGAGAGCTAATGGAAAGCATTTGAGGCATAGGGTGAACGGTGTGCGGCTCAAACTGTACTTTGCCAGGGGGTTAGTGCCTGACGTACACCAGATTGTAGCTACGGGGGTTGGGCAACCAACCTAGACAGAGGGAGCTTATGAAGAGAGAGGACACCTTCTACATACTCTGTACATAGCATGTACATACAGATATGGTTTTTCGCTTCATTCCATGCTTGTCAAGTGTTGCAGTTTTCAGGTTCAAAAGTGTGCTTTTAGTTGAGCATGAATGCTCAACAAGAGGGTTGGGCAATGTTGGTGCACCCAAAACATGTCGATGCCAGATATGGGCTCATGCAAGGGTATGGATGCATACAGGTGCACGTGATGGTGCTAGGGCATGTGTCTAAAGCTGTTGTGACCAAGTGGAAGCGGAAATGTATGTTCAATGCGGTTTTTTAGGCCAATAAGGCTCCAGACGGAGGCTAATAGGGCTGGCAGTCAAAAGGTATCCAAAAGGCAGCCATCATGTGCCAAAGTGTGGTCCTCAGTGTGCTCTCCAGGCCGGTTCAAACAGCTTGTCAAACGGAGCCTCGGTGCTCTAGATATGGCAGCTTAAAGAAAGGGTATGTAGCAAATCCCCGACGGACAGGGCAACTGGGGACAGGTGGCCCGAGCCGATGTTAGTGCATACACGTGTAGAGCTTGAGTTATGGGGCATGTCGGTCTTCTCAGAATGCGAATCGGAGCTCGGAGCAGGAAGTTATTGCAAGTCAAAGTCGGCAGTTAATAAATGAAAGCGGGGAGCCAGTTGGTTTTTTTGGTTTTTGCACGCATTGTTTAAAGGCACACTAAAGCGGAAGTGGGATGAGTTCCGGGTGGTTCAGAGCCGGCAAGAGGTTCTTCCAACAGGGTTTGATGAACTATGCATTGAGCATGTGAGCAGGTAAATGTGGCAGGTTAAAAGGGGCACCCTTGGGAAGTTCTTAAGAAAGGTTTTTGAGTACTCAAAGGAGGTTTTTGGGGGCGGCTCACGAGCAACTGCCACGTGGCGCCATATTATCCCATAGGTGCAGTGCGGCCGTCCGGTGGCGGGCTATATGAGGAGGAACGTGACCCCATTTGGGTAATGCGAAGCAAGGGAACTCCTTGGGAGCTTGTGGGCTATGGTGGCGAGCGCCAGGCGGTTTTGGCGGCTGTTGGCGAGGCGGGGCGGCGCACTCGCGCGGGAGAGGAGCAGGTGATGACGTGGAACCCCGTAGGGGTTGGGGCCGTTTCCCACTGTGCGAACCTCGAGGTCCCTCCCGCCCAAAGATTTTTGAAGGCAAGCTCGCCCTTAGGAGCAACGACGGCGCCGTCGTTGCTCCCTAGAGGGTGCTTGTGTGTAGAGTAAAGTGTGAAGCCTCGGGACGAGCACCAAGCTAGTCAAAGTCAAGCTGAGCCTCCCAAGGGGAGTGCCACGTGTCGGCCTACCATGAAAAATGCCTAAAAACTCAAAAACGAGCCCAATAAAGGGGCAAAACTTTTTGTAAAAAAGAGAGCTCTTTGTTTTTTTGCACTGTACGTGTAAGAGAGCAAGTGAGAGAGAGAGTGACAAGCTCAGAGGAGCATTGTAATGGAGCTTGGGAGCTATTAATGAACAACCCTCTTGGCCAATTGTGCCGTGTTGCATCCCCCTTCCCATTTTCTCTTTGTCGTCTCGTCGTTGCCAGCCGCGGTGCCAGTGAAGCGTGTGTACGCCCGGATTGTTGGTGCTTTGCAAAAGGGGAGAGAGAGAGAAAGTAAGTGTATGTGCGGAGGGAGGCAGAGCAGGTGCAGTGAGGTGTGGACTCATTTTGCAATCTTGGAAAGCGCGTGTGCGCTTGGGAACTGTGCTAGTGAAGCGGTTTATGTGCAAATTGTCGTTTTGAAGGTGTCTTCGAGTGGATTAGGGTGTTGTATTGACCCTGGGCTATAGAGAGGCACTTCTGGTCGTGCTGGGTGTCGTCCCCCATTCCCCCTCTCCAACGCTCCAAGATACCAATGCTAATCTTTTCATTGAGTAGTTCTATCAACTTTGGCAAATGTGCTTTCGAAACCGGAATTGGGCGTAGATTCCAAGGTACATGAGGGATAGTGAAGATCACCATAGGTGCAACAACATTAGGATCAACACACCCTATCTCATGTGGCTGAAAAGAAAAAGCCTTACCATGTCTTGAAAGCATTTCTTTAAAACCTTTCTTCTCTTCTTCTGTTAGAAACTCCTCACACCCAACTTAATCTCTTTTAGGGATTCCATTGTGAACTTGTGTCCAGTTCGTTTTGGATCCCTGAGACTCGGCTGCAAAGAAGCTTGCTCTAACTTTTTCCTGCAATCTGATGGTAAAGGTAAGGCCACTGGACTCACTTTCTTTGCCACCATTTTGTACTTGGTCTCCACACTTACTTTCGGTCCTTTGTTAGCATTGAAATTTTTTTGATCTTCAAAAGCCTCAATCACATCATACATTTCCATAGAGCATACTTCCACAACGTGGGTTCCATCTTGCATGCTAGAGTCCATTATAGCCTCAAGATCAAGCATAGTATCTACATGAGAAACTTGTTCAAAGAAACCTAAAATGCATTCACTATCCTCTATGAAACCATTTTCTTTTATGTATTATGTACACTATATACATATTGTCGTGCACTTCTTTTCATATCCTGAAGCTTCATAAAACATACTGACCCATGCTATGTTAATCCCTGAAGACCTGTAGAAAAATCTTCTTCTTGCTTTGGGTCAGGCGAGAATCTTTTTCTTCTTGTACCATTGCAATCCCACTTCACAATGGTACATGGCCAAAACCCCTTTCTCCTTGTACTCTTTGAACTCTTTGCTGGATTTTGGTAGAGGATACTCACGAAGACTATTGTGGTTCCTCTCGTGATTCACACACACAGTCAAAAATTGCACAGCTCACTTCCCATCTCTGCTCTTTACCCTAGCATAAGCAGAACCATCATGCAAGACCTTTGTTTCCATGCGAACGGCTATGATGTATGGTTGCCCAAGGATAAGAGGATAGGTAGACATCTCTTGCCCAAAGAAATTTTGCTCATCCTTCACATTACCAATTGTCACTTTCACATTTGGACAAGCCCCATATAGCTCTCTTGATGAGTTATTTGCAGCTCTAATCATCCACCCATGGTCTGTGTCTATCGGCCACTTACCCTTCATGTAAAGACTCTTGGACATAAGATTGATCTTAGAGCCATGATCTATCAATGCAACATATGTCTCCTCAAGATCACCCACCTTGACTAAGGTTTCTTGCCTAATGACTTTTGGAGTAGTGGCTTTTATAGGAGGCTTCATCATCATCTGCAAATTTAGCATGTGAATCTTTTTGACAAGATTGGTAGCATCCTACCACACTTTCATCACAATCACTCTCTTGGACATGTATTCCATGTGCCTTAAGTGACTCCCCTTCACCCTCAGACTGTTGAGGAATAGACTTAGTGAGAGTTTGCCTCTTTCTTTTTATGATATCTATAATTTCTTCATGAAACTCTCGTTTAGCAATGCCAAGAACCTCACGCAAGGTAAACTCAACTTTGCTATTCAAAATCCTTTCCTCCAATACCTCCTTTAAGTTTGTGGCAGCTTCAATGTTAGATTGTAGTTTGTATTGAGGGCCTTTTGCTTTAGCTTTTCCTTGCTCTTTCTTCTTCCCTATAGATGCCTCCTCCATAGGAATCTCAGGAGGAGGAGGCACATGGTGGAGCCTCACAAGAAGGTCCTGGATCCTTTCTTCCACCAGCTCTTGTAACCCTCATTGAAGTAGAAGGACCTGCATCTCCATTCTCACATGTGCGCTTCTCTTCCACAATTGCTTCATTGTTATAGCATTTTTCAAGATAGGCATGCATTGATAAAGATTCCACAGGGTCATCCCAACTTGTTGTATGGCGTATGCAATCACCAACTTCATGTAATATCTGTTTAGCTACCTTCCCTTTTTTGATTGAGGCTACTGCACATGGCCACAAGCTATCAACCTCCTCAAAATCATCTGGAGTATACTTTAACACTTTCTTTGGAATTGGCTCTATCTTTGCCCCATAGGTAGTAGCCTCCACTCCAAAAATAGCATGACTAGTCACCATATCCTCCACTAACTTCCACATACCTCCTTTTCCAAACTTAGTTCCTAATGGCATACCTGTCTCCCGCCGCCGCAGATGGATTTTGCCGTCCTTAAAAAACACAAGATCTCTTTTTAAGGAGCTATCACTGCAATCCCTTCTGCCATGGTCTGTGCCATCACACCATATGCATCTGTGCACAAATCCTTCTTTGCTTTGGGATTTTTGTCCTGTAGGCAGATTGTCCTTTCTCTTCAAGCCTTGTTAGCTTTAACTTCATTTCTCGCATGCCCTTAACAAGCTCATCAAGCATTGAATAAATACCTTTTGGACTCACAATAGTAGGCTTTGGTGGAATCTGTGACATGCTAGGAGGAGAGGTAGTACCATTCACCACCATCTTGTCCCTACGACGTTGCCTCTTCGCAAGCAATGAGACTGTGTCTTCAACCTCTTTCCACTCAGCCTTAAGACCTTGTTCTGTATTCTTGTCTTCAAGGAGTAGCTCTAGCTTTTCTTGGAGCTTAGAACCTGTAGCTTGAAGGAACAATTTAGTCTTTTCACTATCCAAAGTGGCTCGCTCTATTCCTGACAGTTGAGCATAGCGCCGCTCAAACTCTCTCAACAGTTCGGTGATGGAAAATCCTTCTTTTGGCTTTGCAACCCATTCCAAGAAGGTCCTTTCTGTAACCCTTTCAGAGACCTCCATGAAGTATTCCTCCTTTAGGGCTAATTTGAATTGCTTCCAACCTTCTACATGCTCCTCTCTGATTCCCCTTACATGGTCTCTAATCTCGGGGACCACAACAAGCTCAAAACTACGAATCATGTCCACCTCTAGAACCTGTTGTAGCTCCATCTCCTACACATAACCACGAAGAAACTTTGTGACATCTTTCCCTTTAAATTGGTCCATTTTGTTCACAATAGCTTGAAGGGCTTTGGTTGCTGGCAGTTCCCTTCTTTCTGCACCCTGTTGTTGTTGCATAAACATGGCGAATGCTTGAAACATTTACATTGTGCCTTGATCAAAATGCATGCCTTGTTGATCTTGCTGATCCATAGCTTTAATTATTTGTAATTAAACCTTTAAAAACAAGTTTTTTGAACCCTCACCCCAGCTGCTTTGCGTTGGGTTCACTAGAAATGTCAGAAAGTGTGCGGTCTAGCTGGGAAGGTGCAAAAACTCTGGCTGTGAGAGTTCGTGATGAAAGTCACAAACACTTTGTGGAGAATCACCAACCCTCTTTCTAAGGGTGACAGAAAATCTAAGAGCATTCGTGACAACAAAGTCACAAACCCTCTTTCCTATCGTGCTTGGAGTCTGCTTGTTTTCATAGTCGAGATTGTGATGAGAGGATCACCAAATCACATTCAATTTCACTTTGAATAACCATTTAAAAACACTAAAGTTTCATCCATGAAACCTTAATGCTCATACAAGCACAAATCTCAATCAAAACCCAAACCTCTTTCATGGTATCATGTAGCTTCGCCCCCAATTACATAGTCGTAACATCAAACAATTGAAAGGAATACTCGAGCTTCCACCTTCATGACGACCATTTTCTGATTTTGCAGAGATTTAAGAGATTCTATATTGAAGCCCACACACCATTTTGATAAGGGGAAACCCTAATTCATTCCCTCACAAGCTCAGATACAAGATGGCGAAGAGGTGGGACTACAACACACATAGATTGGGCAACCATGGAAGCTGTTGCACAGTAGAGAAAAATTGCTGGTATTTTCTGTAAAAAGCAGCCTTCTCTCTCTTACCCACGGCATTTTCAGCTGATGTGTCAACTTTTGGGCCATTTTTCCACTTTGGACCAAAACTAGGTCATTTTTAGCTCATTTTTGACCCCAAAAATGCCATTTTTAATGCAAAAAATCCCAAACGGAGTCAGAAAAATCCCTAAATTTGTGGGATCACTCGCATAAGCATAAAAAGCACAGGTAAGCATCATTTTTCATCACTATACCATTTTGGGTCACTTTCCATGTAATTCTACAACGACGCATGTTAACTGCTATTTTTGGCAGTTTTTGCCCGCATCAGTCTTTATAGGCGAGATGAGTGTGCCACCATGAAAAAATTGGAATATATACATTTTCAAACCAAATTAAGCATCTTATCAAGTGGAAAAGCACGCAAACGCACCACATCCAGGCCACGACTCCCCGGATAGGTATGTACATGATAATGACCGCAGTAGACGCTTCAACATATATCACAATATGTACATGATTGCTTTTATTTGCATACATCGAGAAGTGTCAAGAGTGAGGGGAATATTTTTATTTCACACTATGTACGTGCCACGACACGACAACGCGAGTGGCCTTTAGCATACCAACAACAATCAAAAATTTCATAAGGCTTACTTTCAATTCATTAATTAACTTGTTTGATAGGTTCTCTTGCATGAAAACCCTGCTCTCCCGTTACAAGAGGTCTGACACACCAGAGCGAACGAATCCCCCTCCCCGTCCTCTACGGGCCCTGGTTTCTTCTCTTCGCCATCTTCCCTTGCAGCAGGGACGAGCAGGCAACATCGGAGCTCAGACACATCCAAGGGCATTCTGCTTCCTTTGCCCACGTTGCTTGCTTGCTTAGGCCTCTTCGGATTCATCTCGATCGAGGCCATCTTTGGCCATTTCAGGGCAGCCACTCTGTCCTCGCTAAGAGCGCCTTCTGCATCAGGGGAACTACAGCTCCCCGTTTCCTGGTTTGTTCTCTGCGGCACAACCAGACAAAGATTGGGCGACTTGCAAGTCCCATCAATTAAAAGAAAAATTGTAACTCCGCCCCACCCATCGCCCATCCAACACCCCCCCTTCCCTCCTCTTCGCGTACGTGTCAGCCTCGCCTTGGGTGACACCTGCCCTCAACCGCCTCTGCAAATCGTGGCCTCTTCGTGATAAATTACATGCCAAGCACACAAAAACGGATCTAAAAGGAATAAAAAGATTATAAAATCGTGAACAATCGAACAAAAATACATAAAAGGGCATTTTGGAAATTTTTGAAATTCAAGGGGTATTTTGAGAATTTCCACTTTTGCCCTTAAAAATAATGGGTCCTCTGGGACTCCTCCCCTACTCACAAACATGCATGTGAACGGGTTCCTGCTTTCCTCTTAAAACTAAAACACTCAGCTTTATTTTTACATCCCTTGAAACAAAAGTATCTCCTAAGATTCTATCTAAACAATTGCTTTCAAAAATTGTGGCCACATTGTGGCCACCTATTGGATCTATTTTTATACAACACATTAATTAATTGGGAAGATTCCGTCGTTACTTCTCTTGCTTTGATAACAGAAATAAAACAAATTAACAAGACGTCAAGGCTTTTCAGGGCATTCTCATGGAAAGCCAAAAGTCAAGTGTATTAGAGAAGCCAGATTTACAAATCCTCCAACATCTTCTACAACAAAAGAGAAAGTCATTTGGATTATAGAAATCAAATTCATATATACATGAGCTGCATGTACCTTTCTCATCGCTGCACCGGTCCTCGTTGTTTTTGGACAATTTGTGGTGGACTACAAGCAACATGGTTCCAAATCAACAATTGCAAAAAGAAAATTCTTTTGTGAATTTTAAAATTCCCCACCTCTCAATCTCTTGAATGAAATCATCCCACCCATGGGTGCAAGATCCCATATGCCTCATTTGCAACAAAAGTCTAGTGCAATAACTAAACACCCAAGTACGCTAACTAACATACCCAATATGATAACTTTTAATTATAATGTACTAGCAAGCCAACCTATTGTGTTAACTAGCATACCCATTATGCTAATTAGCATATCGAATATGCTAGCTTGCATACCATATGTACTTACCAGCATACCCGAAATGGTAGCTAGAATTCCTTGTATGCTAACTAGCAAGCATACATTCAAGGTCACCATTGTTTGGTGTGATTGGATGCCCTTGTATTGCAAGATTGCACAACCATTCGGTAGTTATGATTCTCTTGCAGGTGAGAGCGCTACATTCAGTCCCATGGGAGCATGTAACAGCACATCATAGAAGGTGATAGTTATACTCAAGGACAGCTTGACCATTGCAAGAATCTGTTGTACTTCTAGGGGTAGACCATAGCTAGAGACCACAACTAGTACACAAGTTTTTTCTGACATTTTCTTGTACCTATCTATCCTTCATTAAACTATGGACAGACATAGATAAATGAGGGCAGAATGGAAAAATGATATGAAGTTCAAGTTGACTTATAGACGTCTACACTTTGGATTTTTCAATGTCCACCCCAACCTACAAAACAAAGACAAAAAGAGAATGGTAAGTACATGAGTTACCTGGGCACATGTGCCCAAACATAAAGTGTAGAAATGAAAATTATGAGCACTTATTACCAGTTGTTGATAGGTTATATATGTGTCACTATCAATGGGCTCGTCTTCAGTATGAGGAAACCCCAAAGCCTCTGTGGTGTCTTTCATTGTGTCTATTGTCACTTCAAGCTCCACTTTTTGTCATGCATCTACACCATTACTCTATAATAGAGTCTGCAACTCCTTAATAGTTGCTTGGAACCTTTATCTCATGCCCCTGACAAATAGAGTGACCTTCACATTTTTTGCGTTAAGAGCCCTTGCAAATTCTAAGCCCTCTTGCACGTTTTTGGGACTATTTATCATACTATACTTTTGTTTTTGAATGAAGGAAAAATGCCTTATGCAATGCCATTCCTCGAATCCACAAAATGAGAAAGTTTCCATCTCTTGTCAGTTATTTTGAAAAGGTAGAGGTGTGGCCTTAGTAGATTTTGCAGTATTGTACCTGTTGTAAAGGCCATGTCCTTTGGAATTGTGTGCCCTGGCATCAACTCATCAGCCTCTGGCTTGGGCATATAAAAAAACTCCATATATATCATCTTTGCCTGTGTCTTTAGGGAGCAGATCTACTCTACCTCTGCCTGCAAAAACTCTGACAGCACCCGTTTTGTCTAGCTAGAGCACTGATGCTCTATCTATGTCCCTACAGAGTCCACTAGCATGTCCTACACAACTAAATGCTCTATCTTATGAGCATGATGGAGCTCACCCCCGTGAAGGATACACGTCTCGTCTCTCTCTCAATGCATGCTAGCAACAAAATCGAGACTCTGTCGTCTCAAACCTCAAACACATGCATAGGATATACCAAGTTGATGCGGGCTCCTCTAGAAATCACTAATGAACCGCAATGCATCTGAAAAGATTGCTCTCGAGTGTCATAAAATCTAATACCTAACCAACCAAACTGATTTTCTCATATTAAACTGATCATTTAATGTGAGATAATACACAGAAACAAGGGTTAGAATATAGACATGTGTTTATGGATTTGTTTCAACATGAGGCCAAGGTTAAAAGGGGTCCAAATGAGAGATGGTATATTAAAGAGCAATGCTACTTAATGGATCTTAAAGACCGTAGGGTTACCTTCATTAAAGACCTCCAAAACTTAGTGTTCGAAAGTCCTTTGACCTTAAGCAAGCTAGGGCTGACCTTGAGGTGGGAATCCTACCCAAGCATGAGGTGCTTGTTGGCTTGCTAAGTGTTAGTGAGAACCTTACCCAAAAGCTTGAGGTGTTTCTTACATGCTTAAATGACTAAAGTTCTTGAAGTATTTAAGAACCTTACCCAAAAGCTTGAGGTGTTTCTTACATGCTTAAATGACTAAAGTTCTTGAAGTATTTAATTCAAAGATAACTCTCAAGAGACGTGAATGTTTCCATGCTTGATTGATTAAGTCCTTGAAGTATTCAATCTAACTAAATCACTTAATAAGCATAAAAAACACTCTATACCCTCAAAAAAGTAGGGGGACAAGGTAGGCTTACACCTCTTAATTGTCTCTTACCTAGTGAGAAGGTAAGGGAGGTGGCTAGGGGAAAGAGGGGGGGGGGGGGGGAGGGGGGGGACCACTTTGACCTCTTTTCTCCCACTTTTTGACCCGGATTTAAAAATACACAAAAAATTTTAAATTTTAAAAAAATTTCAAATTTTAAAAAAATTTCAAATTTCAAGTTTTCCCTCCTTAAAAGGTCCCCAAACCTATTTCATGGTCAAAAAAGTATTTTTGACCTTCAAAAGTTAAAAACGTACACTAAAAAATCCAAAAAATTGATTTTTTTAAAAAACAAATCAAAACATCATTTTCACCCTCCAAAGTCTTTCCAAACCTATTCTATAGCTAAAAAGTGTTTTTCTCTCTCTACAAACCCTTTTCCAAGCTCTCCATTGTTGCAACAACCACATGCACCCCCTATAGTCTATCATTATCTCTCTGCTAGCTTTCTCCCACCTCCATTGTAGCACCAAGCAAGCTCCAGGCTCCATCTCTTCCCCTTGCCCACCACATAGTTTCACACCAAGCTAGCTCCTCTCCCTTCTCTCATCTCCATTACAACATGAAACAAGATTCCACTCCTTCTACTTTCATTCACTCACACTACATGGAAACCTCTACTCCCGAAGGTGGCAAAAGTATGAGCTCACATGAGTTGCATACCACAACAATAGGAGGTGTGAATATCGCGTGGGCATTGCAAGGGTTCATCTCCAACATAAAGATAGAATGGTAAGAAAACTACCCTTGTAGCTTACATTCAGAGCTTAACATCATCTCCATCTTTAAGTTTATCATGCTGGAGAGAATTAACCTCTTTATGGATTTCAGTGTTTAGGCTTCACACCTCATAACACTGGGTGGTGCTATTTTGTTGATGACTTTGGTGCGCCATCTATAGTTGTGTAGCATGTGATTTGAGTCTCACAATGTAAGTAAGTTGTGTTATCTATGGAGAGTCGTCAAAGATTTTTCTTGTAATTTATTCTTCGTATAATTGTCATTAGATAATTGGAATGATATCATTTTGTACTTTATAACTTTGTGCTCACATAATCTTTTGTTTACTTACAGATTCAACTTGTTTTAAGAGGACATGAGCAAGCAACCATGTGCAGAGATGGAAATCACTCTATTTTTGTTCCTTGAGGAACCTTTCACTACCATGTTAAAAGATTTTGATAAGAATAGTAGGTGTTTTTTAGAATCTTGAACTAATAGGGACTCTCAAGGAGCTCTATATAGTACTACTATCTTCCCTAGTGTCATAGACACACAAATACTCAAGTGTATATGAATCTCTAGATGAAGAAGACAAATACTTGTAAGATAAGCCTAACAGCAACAACATTGTCTCCATTTGTAATTATTTTTCATGAGGTTGGATTCCTCTATAAATGCAATATAAATATGTTTTTTTGTTAAATGGTGTCGCATTGAGTGAGAGTATTTAATTTAGATTACTGAAGTTTCATACAGATCTGAGAAATATTGTTTACTTTTATGGATATTTTGATTTGCCTGTATGATGATTCAAGTCGCAAGTCTTAATCACTCCACCTTGAAGAAATTCAAGCAATATTTTGATTTCAGTTTAATCATTAATGGTTATTCTTATTAAAGTGGATCATAAACTTTGTCAAGATGTCCTCATTTGGGGATGTTGAATATATATCATTAGCAATGTTTCACAAGAACACTAGGTGGACACAAGGAAGTAAAAATTGGCTCCTTGTTTGGTCGATTTCTAGTGTTTAATGTTTAGTGCACAGGATTTGTGAGGCCGTTGACATGGGGAGTTCACTAAAGTATATGTAACATAGCACATGTGTTCAACAGAAGGGATTTTATATCCTTGTAAAGTTGCAGAAACATGTGTAGATAAGGCCTATAAGGGGTACTTTTAATCCATTCTAGTGAACGCACGTGATATAGGAAAATTTTACATAGTGAATGCTCCGGACCTTTGAACACAAAGAAAGGGGGGGGGGAGCTCTAATTACATCTGAGTGAAAAGAAGTGGAATTTGTACTGTCATGTTGCATAAAGATTTTCTTTCACTTAATCTAAAACAAAATTGGTATCCTGGGGTGCAGACAAGGCCATAGAATGCAAAAAAAAGGGGTGGCCACAAGGGCGCGTAGTGAGCCATCCGAAACTGCTGGATGGGCCATATGTCGGCCCTTGTGGCCACCCTTTTTTTGCATAATTAGGATATTCTAGTACTCCAGAACCCTGGAAAAGATGAGATGAACCTAAAATTGAACTTTTCAAGCACATTATGCCTTCCTTCAACTCAACTTACTAGTTCCCTGCACCAAAAGGGCAAATCACATTGGACAGTATAAAAATCTAGTCTCATGCTGCATAAACATCTGGTTTCATCAAATATTAACATTCTTGCGATTATAAGGGGCAGACAAGGCCATATAATGCAAAAAAAAGGGTGGCCATAAGGACGCGCAGGTGAGCCATCCAAAACTGTTGGATGGGCCATTTGCTCGCCCTTGTGGCCACCCTTTTTTTTGCATAATTAGGCTATTGTTGCACTCCAGGACCTTGGAAAAGGTGAGATGAATGTAAAATTTAACTTTTCAAGCACATTATGCCTTCCTTCAACTCAACTTACTAGTTCCCTGCACCAAAAGGCCAAATCACATTGGACAATATAAAAATCTAGTCTCATGCTACATAAACATTTGGTTTCATAAGCTATTAACATTTTTGCTATCCTAAGGGGCAAACAAAGCTAGAAAATGCAAAAAAAAAGGGCGGCCACAAGGGCGCGCAGATGAGCCATCCAAAACTGCTGGATGGGCCATCTGCGCGCCCTTGTGGCCACCCTTTTTTTTGCATTTTCTAGCTTTGTTTGCCCCTTAGGATGGAAAAAATGTTAATATTTGATTTAAATTTAACTCTTCATGGCCAAAACCACTTAACTTAAAACACATGGATAAACCGAAAAGCCAAATCACTATGGAGACAGTAGACACAACTCTTAATCATTTTGTCATTGCAAAGTCATTTGAAATGATGTGAGCCTCTACAACTTCTTGAATAGCCTCCAACGCTATTGCTTGCATTTTATACTGATTTCCATAGCTTTGAAGCACCTCCTTTACCGTGTGAGCATATTTTTGATGCATGGCCATGATTCAAGTGTTACGTTTTTTTTTAATTTTAATAAGTGTTGAACTTTTCGGTTGTTTTCAACAGCTTCTAGATTACAATCGGCTCCGAATCTGTCTGGGCTTGTCTCACATGAATTTGTTCATCTCATCGCATTCTTCGACCATCATGTGTTGAGAAAAAATTATATCTTGCTCGCATTCTCCAAAAATCAACGTGCAAGTTGACAATTTATTTAAAAATGATGTAAAACATACATTTTTTACTTTTTTCTTAATCTACGGGCTCCAACGAGCATTAAAACCATGGAATCTGAAAATACTCAAAGAACCATTGTTTTTCATCGTGTTAAGGACTGTATTTCCTACATACAAAACTTTCCCAAAATCTCGCCCTAACACCTTCAAAAGTGGCTTCCAAGGAGTGTACTCAATCAAATTTGAAACTGAAGAAAAACAATCAGAATGAACTCCTAGACTGTGTATAAACTTTAGAATAACCAAAATTTCCTTCAAAAAAAAGTTATGCTAAAAATTTGAAAATAGCCCCCCATTGGACTCCCCACAACGATAGAAGTCAAAGGGTTCAAGGAGAGGTATGGTGTCACAAGTGCATGGTGGGAATCTCATCGAGGTTTATTCCGTCAAGATCTCTTGTACTTTATCATGTCTTCTCATGTACAATCTTACCAAAAAAAAAATGACACTTTAAATGACTAGAAATCTTATTTAACTTATCAAACAATCTAAAATATGGTAGACCAAGAGTGCTCTTACACATCAACAAACAAAAAAGTCCAAACTTCTTCTCATTAACTTTGATAAACATACATTCGTGAACAACTTCCAAGGGGTAGTGCAGTCATAGTTCTTACATCCATTCCATGACATGGTATGCTCATGGGGTGACCTATCATATAAAAATATCTCTGGTGGGGGTGCCCTCATGTTAGGAAAGGGTGTGCTGCTGATGAAAAGTTGTTGTATTGTCCTACTAGGGATCTCTCCATGTTAGCATAGTGATTTTTGGTGTAGTGGGAGCCACATTGCTTGAGGAGAGCTTTGTGCCACCGTAAAAGCTTCATGTTATGCTAGTTCCTTGAGCCATTCTTGCATTAGGATGAGATTACCTACCTCTAATAAGGATGGATTTGAAGCACCTACCTGCAAGATGTAACAAAGAAGGCTGTTTTAGAGGAAAAGTGGTGACACTTGACCTCTCTAACCTGCACCCACTGTTTCTTGTAATGCCACTGTTTTGAGCTGAAGAGCTTGACATTCGTGCATCCACGAATGCAAAGAAGCACCTACACCGATACACAACCAATTGCAATAGCCTAACAAGCCTACTTCTCCCCTCCCAAGATATTGAAGAACCATACACATTCGTCTCACCGACAGTATGACGATCTTGGGATGACCTCTGCTCACCCTCACGTGCGGCCTTCGGTGCAAACACCGCGGACAAGCAATATGTACACTTTTGTTTTGCGGAGTACATGGTGGTGGAGGCATACGATTTGTGATGTCCGTGAGCACCATGGCAGCTGTTGCGTGAGGAAGCAAAGAATGAAAAGAAAGAGGGGGGAGGGAGAGGGAGGAACATGGGAGGAGAGAAGGGGGCAGAGGGGGAGAGGGAGAGAGAGGGGAGGAGGAGGAGAGAAGGGGGTAGGGAGGGAGAGGAGAGGAACATGGGAGGAGAGAAGGGGGCAGAGGGGGGAGAGGGAGAGAGAGGGGAGGAGGAGGAGAGAAGGGGGTAGGGAGGGAGAGGAGAGGGAGAGAGGAGGAAGGAGGAGAAGAGAACAAAGGTTTTTTTTTCTTTGGGATTTTGTTTTTGAAAAAGTGGACTTTTAGTGTTTGTAGGTTTAAAAAAATATCAAAAAATGATTTTTTGATGTGTATATATGTTGGGAGGGAGTTTTAAGTAAAAAATAAGTAAAAATAATTTTTTTGAAAAAAGTTCAAATTTTGGCTATTAGTGACCCACGTTTTTACTGATGTGGCCACACCCCTTTACTCCCTTCACTTTCCAAAAGCTAGAGAGAGAAAGTGACCTCTTAGGTCCACATCCTACATGTGTCTAAAAAAAAAGCTAGAAAAGTCTACTCAAAACTAGCTTCTTGAATGCCCTTGTCCCCTTAACCCTACACAACATTAGCCTTAATCCCTAAAAATTAGGATTCCTTACAAGGCCCATGCAAAGTCCATACTTCTCCTAATGTGTCCAAATAAAATAATAAGAGAGAGAGAGAGAGAGAGAGAGAGAGAGAGAGAGAGAGAGAGAGAGAGGTGGACCAAGCATGAGAGGGGGGGTATACTCTCCCACACACACACACACACACACACACACATTCTCTCATTGTGTGGAGTGCAAAATGCAAGAGCTCCATCTCCTTCTCCAAGCTTGTTGAGAAGTGGAGAGGCTACACCAACACTCTTGGCTATGGAATACAAATCCAACCAAGAGCCATGCTTCAATGCTTAATCTTGTCCTCTTCTTCATCTTCATTACTATGCTATTATGCTATGCTAAGCAAGAAGAGTGATGATAAGTGAGGAACTATTTATTTCTCCTATGGATGATTCTTCTTTCTCTTCCCTACCCGCATTCCCCGCTAGCTCTCTCCACCTTCGAAGGTGTTTGAGGCCTTGGGACTGAGGCTTGGGATAGTTAATTAATGCTTTTTGCAAAGTTTATGTTAAGCTCCTCATGCATGAAGCATTCCATCTTTATAGCATCACCAAGGTCACAAGGAACACAAAGATTGTATTGTAACAAGTCTCAGTTGATGGGAGAATCTATAATACAAACGCCTTTTGGAGGGGGGATCGAGCTCCAAGTAAATCCGGTCCTCAACTATTATCATGTTCTCTAATACTCTCTCTCTTGAAAAAGTATTGTTCATACCAAGTTAATTAAGTACTATGTTTATGTTGCTACCATCAATTAAGTTCACCTCCAAGTTCTCAACGTAATCTCACAAAAATGCTCACTCTAATTCTCTTAATTCCGCTATTCTCAAAGTTCATATACCATTTCCATTACATTGGTATCAGGGAATTTGGTTTCTCTTTTCTTGCTGAAGAAGAGAGGTCCTTAAGTAGCCTATTAAAGGTTGATTTTGTTAATTATATTAGGGCAAGTGAGACTGGGATCTATTATCAGTTTTGTTGAGCCCACTATGTGGGATATGGTGCACACCTCGGGATCTCTGGTCTTAATAATGGGTCCTGTTTAAACTTGCCTATAGCTTTACCATTATTGAGCCATAAGAAGTCCAAAAGGAGCTATCCCTTGGCAATTCTGCTATGTTAGACCCATCCCACTACTCTCTATAATTAACCAATTCGAGCTGTGGGTGTAGATACTTAAGTGCTTATTTTCAAAGGCTAAGAGGAGTAGCAACTATTTTTTTGAGTTACCAAAGAATACACTAAGTAAACACATAAGTATAATTAGCATGGCTGACAATAACCAAGAGAGTAGAATGAACATTGATAACTTTGATTTTGCACATGAAGGTGCTAATGATGATGCCCCCATGTTTATCAATTATCTTGTTACTAGGTTGCATCAAGCTATGGGCAACCCTACTTTGCAAGCCGAAGGTTTGTGATATTTTTTAATTGATATACAGCAAAATATTACTATGACCTGCCCAAGCGGAGAGATCCAGAGATACAGAGAGAGCCACTCCGAATATCAGACATGGTGCTGGCTGTATGAAAACAACAAAATCAATTGCGAAGAATTTGAAAATGCATGTCGTACACTACAGCTTGTAAGTGTGAACTTTTTTAAAAAAATGAGTGCATGCAGAATTATGTATCCATTTGTATTAATTAAATTTTTTGTTGTTTTTTTTTTCCAGAGTCAGGGAGTCCCTCGAGAGGTCCCAGGATCCGAGTAGCTCAATCCTCCAAGTGTTTTTGGGCCCGTCTTCTTTTGGCCACAGTTGTATAGCCCCCATGTATCGCCTATTTGGGCAATTTTGTAATATCCAATATAATTAAACACTTGATTTTGGCCCAAAGTCTTCTTTTGGCCACAGTTGTATAGCCGCCATGCATCGCCTATTTGGGCAATTTCGTAATGAACAGTTTCTCCAATATAATTAAACATTTGATTTTGGCCCAAAGTTTTTGTGCAATGAAATTATTGTTTTTTTATTTATTAAATGTATAGGAAAAAAAAGGCAAATGACCATTTGGATGGGTCCTACCAAGGACTATCCAAATGGTCATCTGCCTTTTTTAAAAAAATACTCGCGTGCGTGGTAATGGTTCCGGTAATTCTTACGGTAACGCCCGCTGTAATAAGAGCGGAAATATAGCCGGGCTGATTACCGCGTGCATTGCTGAAGGACAATTACCGCGAGCATTGACTCTAGCATTACCGCCCACGAGATTTTTTGACTTGAACTTTTCCTTTGTTTTTGTGCGTCTATCTGAGCGGTAATGTGCTCCAAATGTCATAGTGCATGGGACAATATATCCATGGATTTTATCTTTGGATTACCTAAGTCTATCCATGGGAATACGAGAATATGGACAACAGCCGATAGGTTTAGCAAGCAAGCACACTTTATTCCTGTCAAAAAGACTATTAAGGCACACCAAATGGCAACCATCTTCATATCTCAGATTTTCAAACACCATGGATTACCAACATCCATCGTGTCAGATAGAGATCCTAGAATGACCAAAGATTCCTAGAAAGGTCTCTTTGAAAATCTAGGTACAAGATTGAATTTCTCTTTGGTCTACCACCCACAAACAGGTGGCCAAAGTGAGATAGCCAATCTTATGATACTCGATCTACTAAAGACTTATGTTACATAAGTAGATTAACAATCACAATGGGAGAAGTACTTACCCCTTGTAGTGTATGCGTACAATAATAATGTCCATACGACTACTAAAAAAGCACCTTTTGAGATCATAGAGGGAGGACTAAAAGTCCCTTGCTACTTAAAGTACATGGGAAGATCTTCGTTGTTGATGAGTATAGTCGTGACCTACAAGAATCTTTTCAAAAGGTTAAGGAGGCTATATCCATCTCTCAACAAAGGCAAAAAGTTGTTGTTGACAAGCACAGAAAGGCCTTAACATTCAAAGAAAATGATTGGGTATTACTTAAGTTTCCCAAGGTTTGATTGAGGCAAACGACGGGCAAAAATCCTACGGGCCATCAAAAGTATTATGCTAAATTAGCAAAAAGATACTATGGTCCTTTTCAAATCTTGAAGCCATACAATGACATGGCTTATCATCTCAGGTTGCCCAACCATTGCTTCATACACAATGATTTTCATGTGAGCCTACTTAAGCCCTACAAAGGAGAGCCATCAATAGAACCAATTATTGAAGACCCTCCAGAAATCGAAGACCAAGAAGAGGTGCTACAACCCGAAGCTATCCTTCGGCATAAATACAAAGTACTACGGCATGGTAAGATTATCCGACGGTATCTTATTAAGTTCAAAAATTATCCATTTGAAGATGCTAGATGGATGCAAGGAATACAGCTTAAGGATAGTATGAACCTTGTCAATGCTTACAATGCTGCACTAGAGTAAGCAAATGTAAATGCTTTCTTAATACAATGTTTGTTTCTAATAAGACTAATCCTCTTTTGTGCACAAATGTAAATTCTTTCTTAATGAACAATGTTTTTGTCTTATAAGACTAATCCTCTTTTGTGCACAAATTTAGATAGTATGCAAGCTTAGAATCATGTTTGTGATGACGATGTCACTCAAACACCAAGTAGAATTTGTCACTCTACTTTGGGAGTATGATATGGACTAAAGAGCAGACATGCTTGCGGCAGCTACGTCTCCCAAGCACCAAATCGACTAGTCATCCATGCTGGAATGATGTCGCAAGGTAAAAAGGGATCCTCTACCCGCTAAGAAACGTAGACTAATCACTAAGACTTTATCTCTTCTACCTCATAGTCGAGAACGACTATGATTTCAAGAGAGAGGTAATGTCATAAAATCTAATATCTAACCAGCCCAAATGATTTTCTCATATTAAACTGATCATTTAATGTGGTAGAATAAATAGGAACAAGGGTTAGAATATAGACATGTGTTTATGGATCTGTCTCAACACAGGGCCAAGGTTAAAAGGGTTCCAAATGAGAGATGGTATCTTAAAGAGAAATGCTACCTAATGGAGCTTAAAGACCGTAGGGTTAGCTTCATTAAAGACCTCCAAGAGTTAGTGTTCAAAAGTCCTTTGACCTTAAGCAATCTAGGGTTGACATTGAGGTGGAAATCCTACCCACGCATGAGGTGCTTGTTGGCTTGCTAAGTGTTAGTGGGAACCTTACCCAAAAGCTTGAGGTGCTTCTCACATTCGTAAATGACCAAATTTCTTGAAGTATTCAATTCAAAGATAACTCTCAAGAGACATGAACATTTCCATGCTTGATTGACTAAGTCCTTGAAGTATTCAATTCAACCAAATGAGTTAATAAGCATAAAAGACACATGTTCAAATGATCCTCCACATGTGGCCCTCATGATGTGTTTGAATTCTAGTGGATAAGTTATAAAGGGATCCAATGAAAATTTGGATACATAAAAGTAAATAGTTAAGTTCTTTCTCTCAAAGAGGAAAAAGAGGACACATGTCCAAATAAAATAATACGAGAGAGAGAGAGAGAGAGAGAGAGAGAGAGAGAGAGAGAGAGAGAGAGAGAGAGAGAGAGAGGTGGACCAAGCATGAGAGGGGGGATATACTCTCCCATAAACACACACACACACACACACACACACACACACACATTCTCTCATTGTGTGGAGTACAAAATGCAAGAGCTCCATCTCCTTCTCCAAGCTTGTTGCGAAGTGGAGAGCCTATACCAACACTCTTGGCTATGGAATGCAAATCCAACCAAGAACCATGCTTCAATGCTTAAGCTTGACATCTTCTTCATCTTCATTACTATGTTATTATGATGTGCTAAGCAAGAATAGTGATGATAAGTGAGAAACTATTTCTTTCTCCTATGGATGATTCTTCTTCCTCTTCCCTACCCTCATTCCCCGCTAGCTTTCTCCACCTTCAACGGTGTTTGAGGCCTTGGGACTGAGGCTTGGGATAGTTAATGCTTTTTGCGAAGTTTATGTTAAGCTCGTGATGCATGAAGCTTTTTATCTTCATAAAATCGCCAAGGTCACAAGGAACACAAAGATTGTATTGTAACAAGTCTCTCTTGATGGGAGAATCTATAATACAAATGCATTTGGAGGAGGGACCGGCGCCAAGTAAATCCAGTCCTCAACTATTATGATGCTCTCTAATAATCTCTCTCTCTCTCTCTCTCTTGCAAAAGCATTGTTCATGCCAAGTTAATTAAGTACTATGTTTATGTTGCTATCCTCAAAGTTCATAGGCCATTTTCATTACACTGAGCAGTATCTAAGAGCCAAAATCTACTAACTGTCTCAGTGAGATCAAACTATGTCTTAGCTGAGGAACGCACGTTCCATAGCGTATATGATGCACCATCGGGCAAAGGCAAAAAAACATCTCTTAATTCCGCTATTCTCAAAGTTCATAGGCCATTTTCATTACACTGAGCAGTATCTAAGAGCCAAAATCTACTAACTGTCTCAGTGAGATCAAACTATGTCTTAGTTGAGGAACGCACGTTCCATAGCGTATATGATGTACCATCGGGCAAAGGAAAAAAAACATCTCCTGCACCCTCAATGTCACATGTTGAACCATCAGCAAGTCACAACAACCAAGTCTCCCACTAGAAAATGTGTTGAACCACTCATGACATGGTGTGACATGGAAAGCAGCATCGTTATCCAGTAACCACTATGGACAAAATATGCTATCCATAGACATATCTGCAAGAGGTACACTCGAGACAAGCATGACATCATCGGGGTATAGACTATCATTGGCCCTGCCTCTTATGAGCGTGTATCGAGCTAGAAGAGAGAAAGTGGAGGTGCTCACAATGTACAAGAACTTGGGACTTGATGATAAGCTTAATCTTGATTACAAGACTTAATACTTTATTAAGAGAGCTAGATACAAGACTTGGATTACATGACTTGAGTACAAGACAAGGCTTGATTGCAAGGACAAGGCTTGAACATAAGACAAGAACTAGAAGAGGGCTTTCATCATGTAGGAGCCTCACAACTGGTGTTGGCAAGACTGAGGGGCTTGTGGCCCAAGACCCCTATTTATACTTTTGCTTGAGGAGGTTACTTGAGGAGGTTAGAACTTTCTAGGTTCTTCTTGAGGAGGTTAGAATATTCTAGAACCTTCTTGATCCTTCTAGTTCTTCTAAAACATTCTGGATCCTTCTTCAAGTTTCTAGAGCTTTTTAGAAACTTTTAGATTCTTCTAGAATCTTCTCCAAGATTCTACAAAATTCTTGATCCTTCTAGTTCTTCTAGAACCTTCTTAATCCTTCTTCAACTTTCTAGAGATTTCTAGAAACTTCTAGATTCTTCCAGAACCTTCTCCAAGCTTTTAGAAACTTCTAGAATCTCCTTGATACTTTTAGAACCTTCTAGATTCTTCTAGAGCCTTCTAGTGATGATGTAGGTGATGACATAGGCAATGATGCAGGCAGCAACAACTGACTCTCAAACATCCATGACATTGCCACCTCCTCTAGCGACAAGTTACACAAGGAGCAGGGGTGTTCCTTCAGTGGGACTTCCATGGATGATGTTGATGGAATAGGATCAAATTTAAGAGGCTTCTTCCAACAAGCGGAGCTATTTATATGCATGCAACCAAAGTTTTATTCGGATGGTGCTTCTCAAATTAATGTTATTGGCACACTTCTCTCAACACACTTTGAAGAAGTAGTTGTTGAAACCAAGCTTAGCAAGATACGTCAAGGCCATCACCCTTCTTCATTCATTTGGAAACGAATGGGGAAGCTTTTCTTTGAGGATATTTACCGCTATCATGGACTTCCAAGTGACATTGTTTCAAATCAAGGACTAGAGTTTCTATCAAGCTTTTGGAAATACTTGTTCAAGATTCAAGTTGAAAGATCGACCTCTCTTTATCCAATCATCCACAAAGTGATGGACAAACAAAGGGGTGAATCAAGCCATAGAGCAGTATCATTGATGTACAATCAACTATCATCATCACCTAATGATGGATGCCCACATGAATCATCGAGTGAAGAATCAGATTGCCACAGATTTAGCCACACATCTACAAAGCATTCACAAAGAATTGACAGTAAATATCAAAAGAGCTCAACATAGGTATAAAGCTAGTGTGGACAGACATCAAATGCAACATCCACTATACAAGATTAAGGATCTTAGTGTGGCTTCTCCACCGTGATCTACGTTCATCTCACCTTTTCAAAAGCTAGATTATCAAAGACTTGGACCATTCAAGATAGTTGGCCAAGTGAATCCAGACACATATCCTCTCCAGTTTCCACAGTCTATGCGGATTTATGCAATCTTCCATGTTTTAGTACTCAAGTCTTGCCATTGGTCCAAACTTCATGAGTACCATCAACAACCATCCATCAAGCTTTGCTCCCATGCCAAGAAGCAAAACCGCTCCTCGTGGAACTCGTCGCTAGAGGAGGGGATAATGTCATGGAGGCTTAAGAGTCAGTCTTCTTGATTTTCCTATAGAAAATCACTAAGGAGATTTTGAAAAGTCTTGGAAGATCTTAGAAGAAAGTTCTAGAAGACTCTAGAAGATGGCATCATTGCTTATGACATCACCTATATCATCGTTGATGTCATTGCTTGTGTCATCATCTGTATTATCGTCTATGTCATCAACTGCATCATCGCTTGTGGCATGCCATGCATCATTGCTGATGTCATCACGTGTGTCATCATCTAGATCATCAGTAGAAGGCTCTAGAAGAATCTAGAAGGATCAAGAAGATTCTAGAAGGTTAAAAGTTTTTAGAAGCTTGGAGAAGATTCCAAAAGAATCTAGAAGTTTTTGGAAAGCTCTAGAAAGTTGAAGAACGATCTAGAAGATTCTAGAAGAACTAGAAGGATCAAGTTTTTAGAAGATTCCAACCTCCTCAAGAAGAACCTAGAAAGTTCTAACCTCCTCAAGTAACCTCCTCAAGCACTAGTATAAATAGGGGTCTTGGGCCACAAGCCCCTCAGTCTTGCCAACACCAGTTGTGAGGCTCCTATGAGGAAATCCCTCTCTAGTTCTTGTTTTATGTTCAAGTCTTGTCCTTGCAATCAAGCCTTGTCTTGTACTCGAGTCATGTAATTTAAGTCTTGTATCTACCTCTCTTAATAAATGATTAAATCTTCTAATCAAGATTAAGCTTATCATCAAGTCCCAAGTTCTTGTACATTGTGAGTGCATCCTCTTGCTCTCTTCTAGCTCAATACACACTCATAACAGTTTGGCAATGTCATGGATGGTTGAGAGTCAGTTGTTGCCTATATCATTGTCTATGTCATTGCCTACATCATCACTAGAAGGCTCTAGAAGAATCTAGAAGATTCTAGAAGGTTCTCAAACTATAGAATGATGAGGTTCTAGATTAGGGTCTAATACTTGGATGACCAAAGGGAAAAAATCCAGTGGAAAAAAGTGCCTTTGGGATACGCGCATTATTGGGGTACTTATTAGCATTGGAAATATTAATAAATTAATCAAAGGATTATTTGCTGATAGATATGGAAATAAAGAGATAGTAAATATGAAAGGATAGCATGATGGAACATTGGTTTGCATGTTGTAGTCCACTCAAGGTGCATAGGTGGAAGAAAAAAAGAGTGTCTAATGCATATGTCCAATGATGGGACATCCTATTTATGCATACACAGAAATGCATGGGAAACAATGTGCTGTGCAAGAAATATTTTGAGGGGTTCTTTAGAAAGATGGTGTAGCTATAAAAGCATTTGAAATGGCTTTGCAAGCTGGCACCCCTTTAAGAATGGTTTTCGTTGACGAGGATATGTGCTCTCATCTTACTGTGCACTTTGCGTGAGTGTTGGACTCTACCACACTCCACCAATTGTAAGTTAATAGACTTAGACTCTTATGCTCATCTCATTTAACATGAGCGACATGACTTAGATATGCTCAACTCTTCCAGCTTGAGCGTAAGCCTAATAACTACGACTCTTAGCACAGAGTTTAATATGACTTGAAGCTTTGGGACTAATGCTTTGCTCATTTTATGGCTTAGCAGCCCGACTCTGACTATGCCAAAAAGTGTTTTTTGCACCCTGGCGACTTGACTTTTCACATTCTTGTGCTTACTACAAACATTTCTTCAGGTAAAAGTAAGCTTGAATCCTCAAAAAGAGGATTAGTGAAGGACCGTTGGCATTGAAGGTTTCTTTTGCCATACATGTTTTATCTTCTTCAAATCGGCATTCTCATTGGTTGGGTTGTCCTTCTCTGATTGTGAAGACTCCATTATCTATTTGATTCTCCAAGTAGGCATGTTGATAGGAATCTTTGATGTTGTTGTAGGCCTCTGTTCACTTTTGGCATCTGGATTTTGACTAGGAGCATTGGAAGACTTATGAATCCAAACCTCTTGATGACCTTTGTATCTCCATTGTTGACTTTGGTGAGCTCTAGGTCCTGTTGAGCTCTTGAGATCTTCATGCAGGTCTGGTGTAGTTGCAGTTGGCTTATGGTTGACTGGTAGCCAAATCTTTGTATAGACTGTGTAGAATCCTTGTCCAAGAGGAAAATGTTTTGAGATCCGTCTTTGTTCTGTATCCTCTTGACACATGTGATTGACTTAGCATATTTCAATGTTGTTTTGTTGTATACCTGCTTCTTAGGTATCCTGGAATATTGTGAGGTTGGTACCTTGTGGGCCTTCTCTCTTGGGAGGGTCTTGAAGTTACTTCATATGCTCTAACCTGTGGTTTTGGTACCCATATTTGTCTGTTACCTCTATAGTACTCGTGTTCCTTTAAGCTCCAATGTGATGCTATCCATCCCATGTGTTTGTCTTTTTGTGTTGATTTCTTGTCTTTAATCCAAACCGGATCATTGACTTTCACTAAACTGCTCGGAACAAACACCTTCTTGATTATCTTTTGCTTTCTTGAGTACTTTGGCTGAAATATCTTTGCTCTTCTAGGTGGCTCCTTAGAGGTTTCCATTGGGTCAGCAATTGACTTTAAGTTTTGAAATCCTGTCTTGCTTGAAGAAGCTGATCCATGACGGTTCTTTGATGTAGAGGTATATGCTGTCACAACTTCTTTGCTAGTTAGTGGAAGGTCCACTTTAGCTTTACCTTTGTCTGTTGATTTGGCTGGAACTATCTGATTGATCTTTGGGATTCCTATTTCTTCTTGGTTGTCTGCAACCCTGTTCTTTTTAACTTCTTGGCATTCTTTGCTCAATAGCTATTGTGGTTGCTCTTTGTTTTGTTTGATCTTCACTTCTTATTGCCTGATTTTCTTTAAGCTCTTCTGAAGTTTTGTCCGATGGAGATGAATCATCTTTCATAAGATCTTCTTTGATATAAGTCTCCATTTTAACTGTGGCTCGAGGACTTTGTGCTGTCGTCCACGGGTGACCAGTCTTGGTCTTCATTATTTGATGCATGTGATGACTCCGTTATGTTTGAACTTTCTATCTCTAGCGTCTCCTTGGCCATTGCCATTCCTAATATGATGTCATCTGGCATATCCTTTGCTGTGATCACATATAATTGACCTGTGATGATCTGTGAACTTACTTCAATGGTTGTGGGGATGATTCCTCAGCATTCTGCTTGTTTGTTTCTTGATATAAGTCTCCATTTTAACAGTGCTCGAGGACTTTGTGCTATCGTCCGTGGGTGACCAGTCTTGGTCTTCATTATTTGATGCATGTGATGACTCCGTCATGTTTGAACTTTCTATCTCTAGCATCTCCTTGGCCATTGGCATTCCTAATATGATGTCGTCTGGCATATCCTTTGCTGTGGTCACATAGAATTGAGCTGTGATGATCTGTGAACTTACTTCAATGGTTGTGGGGATGATTCCTCAGCATTCTGCTTGTTTGTTTCTTGATATGCTCACAAATTTAGGAGCATCTTTCAACTGTGGTTGGCCACATCTTTTCCAAGTACAAAAAAACATGAGGTTCTTGTCTAACTGACAATTCAGTTTTACTTCACTTGATAGCTTTTCTTCATGTTCACTAATGATGTTGCACTTGATCATTTCAGGATTTGTGTCTGAATTGACTACTTTTGCTATAGCAACATCCTTTGGTTGGACTTTATCTACATTTTCTTTGCTTTGACTACCTGCTTCAATCAATGTTGACTTGTATGACTGTGATACTGCACTTTTTTGCAATTGTTGAGCATTGTCCTCCTGCATCTGGGTAACTCTTGATCTTAATAGATCCATCGTACTTTCTAGCAGAATTTGTCTCTTCGGAGGAGATTTCGGTGGTGACCTTTGTATAGCTTTCTGGACTTTAGCTTTCATTGACTTTGACTTTTCTATCACTTGTTCTGGCAACTTGAGGCTTTGCATCATCTTTAGATAGTCTTTGACTTCAGTTGAGCCATCCATAGGGGTTTTTACAAGATCATGATCTTGCTGATATTCGTTACCCTGTGCATCTTGATATGCATATTTGAGCTTGATCACATGTAACTGTTTGAACACTATGGGCTTTGTCGGTTTTTGACTTTGATTTGTGGAGATCAATTGAAATTTCTATCCTTGATGATCTTCATAGATGTAGACTCTGATGGAATTTGGATCAATTGGAAACTTCCAACAACCATATGATCTTTCAATGGTTTTTGCTTTGAAGAGGTCTGTTGGCTAGAAGCTCTAGGGCTTCTAATTGGTGTAGCATTTCCTGGTACATAAGCTGAGCTTGATGTATTTGCAGCTCCCCCCTTCCTAGGGTGATCACTATAGCCTGTCATTGTAAGAATTCAAAATTTTCTGGCTCTGATTTAGTCTCACCTTTTGGGACTGTGAAGGTACACTTTGGGTAGCACTGTTGACATTTGGCATCTGTAAACCTTGTACATAGTTTCCTATGTATCTTTGAGAAACATGACCAATTATTCCCCAAGTCAAGCTATAAATAGCATTATCTTTGCCCTAATATTGTCTATCCCATGGGTCTCCTATGATATGAGCTTCTATGGTTTCAGGACCCAAGGCATCATAGATGCTAGACTCTCGTCTTTATCTACGACTATTTTGGTCAAAGTAGATGCTCGTTTGGTCACAACATCAAAGCTTGATTTCTAATGGAGGAGATTTTGGCTCTAAACAGATTTCTGGGTTCCCTCGGGTAATATCCTTCAGCTCTAGAGAGGATGGGCTATAATATATTCTTTCTTATGAAGTGAACCATCCTTTCCGATCTATCACTGGACGCACTTCTATGAGTTGGTATGTGGGCCGTTCAAACACTGGTTGATCTTTTTTGTAAAGTTTTCCTTTTTGGTCTACATAGTGTGCATATGAATTATGTGTACCATACAAAGCTAGCATCATTCTGTTTGATGTGTCCCTTAGACTCGTGAATGATTGCACACTTGTGATAGTGGATGCGAAATCATTTGCAAACCTAACAGTCTTTTCAACTTTTTGGTGATATCTCGACACCTTGACTAAATTCATGCAAAAATTTATTGTTCAAAGAATCAATTTTAAGCTTTTCAATTTTCTGTGCATCTTTATGCTCATTTTAAACTTGCAATGCTTTCACTGGTGCTTCTAATGGTAATGCAGAATCATCTAATTGCATCAAAAGTGACGAGTTAAATGCACTTACATCGAGATTTTCATTTCCAATTTTCTCTGTATCTTGCTTGGCAGTTGATATATCCCTGTTGTCAGGATTTCTTGGAAAATCTTCAGCAAAATGTCCACCTTTTCGTCCACAATCTGAGCAATACGCCATGACTGGTGGTATTTCAAATGGCTTTGTAATGTCAAGCTCTAGCTGAGAAGTTTCTGTTTTTGTGATGGCCAAGTTATCGGCATCTTCTTTCAAAACACTGAGCATCAAGCTATAGACTGCTCCATCTTGAGGTCCTTTGTACTGTCTTTAGCTTGGTTCTCCAATTAGATTTTCTTCTATTGGTTGATCTATTGGATCTTGCAATTCTGGCTTGTGACTATAGATCTAACCACTGTAATCCATGTACAATGACCCTGATTGCATATGCACTAAATGTATGTTTTGTGGACTTGTGCAGATTTCTAGATAAACACTCGGGTTGATTTTTTGCTTTTCTATCTGCACTTCATCTTTGAGCTTGCCAATACCTGGCTCCACTAAAGTCTGTGAACATTTGGGAGTTCTCTGAATCTGGCTTTACTCTGATCAATAGGATCTTGGCTGCTGTGTTGCTTTTACTGCTCATAAGATATCTATGACCTTCTGAATCTGTGTACAAGACTTTGTCTCCATTGCAGCTATATAGTTGCAAAATTTGCTCTGTTGCAGTTGCACTTGTGTTGCCACTGCTATTGGCTTGTCCTGCTGTACTTGAATTCTTGGCTCAATTTGAGTCCATGTTGGCTTGTTCTGTAAAAACTGTCAATTGGAAGATTTTGACGTTGCTTAGCATAATTTCTTCTGCTCGGCTTGATAAAATTGCTTTAGTCAAAGCGCTTTTGTAGTTGACTGCTCTTCAGATTCGCAAGAGTTGATTAACCCTAGCTCGACAGTGTCAAAATTAATTGCAACCTTTTGAAACGATAAAAAACTGGGGCCTTTAACAAATTAATCTGCAATCCACCGTAATTTGTCGATTTTTAGCTTGATTTGACACATTTAGAAATTTTGTGTGCCCCTCACAGCTTCGGGTTGACCGTTTTCAACTTTTTCGGGCTATTCGGATTCACTTCGGCACAGTTTTCTCGGTTTGTGGTGTTTGCTCAATTTTTCCTGACCGTTGTTCTCGATTTTCGCTCGCTTTGCTCAGTTTGCTTCGGTGTGCGATACACTATTTCCCAGCTTTGATTTTGCTATTTCTGACTTTTTTCGAGCTTGTTCCAGCTCTTTCTCTCTCTTTATGATTTTTTCAGGCTTTTGATGGCCTTCCTGGCACTTCCGGTGAGTTCCATTTTATTTTTCCTAATTGTTTGTGAAATTTTTTTATTTTTATTTTTTCATATTTTTATGATTTTTTAAGAAAAGTTTTGATTTTTTATGATTTTTTGGGATTTTAGAAATTTTTTGATTTATTTTGATTTTTTCGTATGATTTTGGATTTTTTAAACTATTTTTATGAATTTTTTTTGAACTTTTTATGAGTTGTTATGAAATTTTTACAATTTTTATGATATTTTATGGTCAGTTTTTGAATTATTTGTGGAGTTTTTCACTTTTTATGATTTATTTCTGTAAATTTTTTATTTTTTGTAAATTTTTATGAGGTTTTTTTATAAAAAAAATTCCATGTTTTTCTATTTTTCTGTGAATTTTTTGAGTTTTTAACTTTTTTTGTGGCTGTTTCAGATCAATTATGAGTTTTTTATTTTTTTGTGAAATTTTTATGTTTCTCTATTTTTTGTGAATTTTTAAAAATTTTTATTTTTAAACCTTTTTTTTTTAATTTTTGTGAGTTTTTATGTTTTTTTTCCTTTTTAAAATATTTTCATTGGATTATTTATTCTTTTATTTTTTGTGATTTTTATTCTTTTTTATCGAATTTTGAATTTTTTTAAAAAATGCTTTTTTAATTTCTATTTTATTTGATTTTTCTTTTTATTGTGATTTGTTTTTTTTTGGTGCAAAATGAAATAAAAATAAAATAAAAACCTTATTATCCTTACCTGGAGGCTGGCGTACAGCTACGTTGACAAATCCTTGACAGCACTGCGCGGCGCGCGAGGGGCAGTGGGCAGCCGGGCGCCGTAATAACTGGCGGGTAGCAGAGAGAGAAGACAAGCGGCTTGGCGCACCAGCGAAAGACCAGAGAGAGGGAGAGTGTACACGTGGGCAGCATTGAACGAGGAGAGAGAAAGACGAGAGAGAGAGAGAGAGAGAGAGAGAGAGAGAGAGAGAGAGAGAGAGAGAGAGAGAGAGAGAGAGAGAGTGAGAGTTAAAGGGAGAGAGAGGAGAGAGAAAGACTATGGTCTTGCACACGTTCACGCGGACGGAGAGAGTTAGAGGGAGGAGGGAGAGAGAGAATTAGAGCGAGAGATGGGGAGAATGAGAGAGAGTGTGTGTGTGTGTGTGTGTGTGTGTGTGTGTGTGTTTAATGGTGTTCCCGCGCCAAAGTATGGGCAACTCGAAATTCTCCCGGTTTTTAGGTCAAAATACGAAGCTTTTGTCGGTAATTACACTAAGATTTGTGAAAAATTCTCGGTCTTCTTCAGGCAAGCTCAAAATCTAACCGGGATTTTTATGAATTCGTCGGTAAAAACGCACTGTGCCCTGGTTTTTTTCTAGCACTAGAGAGAGGGAAAGCGTGACAGGAAGAGAGAGAGTGAAGGTGTGGGGTTGGTTCACACTAAGCGAGAGGAAGAAGAAGAGACGTATTTATGCGCCGCAAGGCACGAGCTTTGAGCTCGAACCAGCTTTCTTTTATTTATTTATTTATTTTTATTTTCCAATCGTCCAGAAATGCAAAAAATAGGCCGAAAATTAGCTGGAACTCCAAAAAATCACCCAAAAATCCCAAAATTTGCCAAAAAAATCCAAAAAATTTCCAAAAATTTCTAGAGACCTTAGAAAATCATCGTAATTCACAATCGAGCATTTTCGACATGCAAAAGCACACCGAAAATAGCATATTTTACCGAAAATACGATTTACGACACAATCGTCAACCTGACCCCCGAAAATAGCAAAACGCTCAAAAATCGACCACGGAGGCACGAATGCGAACACAATGATGCCGTGAATACGCACACACAAAATAGCTTGTGAAGATTGCAAAATCAATTTTTTATGGAATTATAAAAAAATTAATGCAAAAATTATTCGAAAAATACCCAAAAATTTTCTAAAAATTCTCCACACATAGGGGAATGGTACAGCCAAATAAAATTTCCAAAATCACATCAATTCAATTGCCAACAAATTTATCAATAAATTCAAGAATAGGCAATTAAACCGGCAAAATTACCGATAAAATTGCGTCAAAAATTGACGCAATTAGAGTGTGTAAATCACTGTTTTGAGCACAAAAAACGTAGAAATTAATCATTACACACATCAATCATGCAATCAAAACATTGAAGCAACCATGCAAATTTAAAAAGACACATACACACTAAAAATTTGGCAGTTTTTGCCAATCTTTAGGTACGCACACAAAAGGGTTTAATTTGTCGGATTTGGAATGTGACTTCACAAATCAATAGTTAGGAATGAACACAACACCAATCAATCATCACAATTCAAAAATCATAACAATTCAAAAATCACAACGCACACATTGATTTCTAGGTGCACAAACATGGGCAAAATAGTGCACACACACCTAAACTTAGCATGCACACACTCAATTAGAATGCACACACACTTGATATTAGTGCGCACACACCTAAAATGACCATCCAAGCATGCAATTAACTCGATTAGGCACCCAATTAGCAACACACATTCATCAATTAGCAATTGAAACTTATCAAATTCATGCGCCGCCAATTCTTAAAAAATTCGGCATTACGACGGCGTGAAAATGAAAAATTGTAAAATTTTCCATCCCTAACATCAACATTGCATTGCATCAACATAGCATACCATTACATTGCATCACATTACATTGCATCTTGGTGGGATATCTACACAATTCTACACATCTCTAGATTCTAGGGAGGTTGAGAATACCACCTTAATTACCTTTCCGTTGAAGATCAATTGAATGGTCGAATTCTCCAATCCTTCATAGCACATTAGTATATTAGCAAAAATTAGTCAAATTAGCAAGGGTTAGTGAGAAATTAGTGTGTGTAAACACACAATTGGCAAGATATGGTCACACATTAGGGAATTATGAACACAACGCTTCATGCACACACATTCAAAATCCACAAAACCATAAACACACAAGTGAAATTAGTAGTGAAAGTAGTGAGGAAACGCATTCGTTTATGCCACAATTACATAGCGTAGACCATCGTCCCCGGCAACGGCGCCAAATGTTGGGGTTCCCATCGTTGCAATAGCTCCAATGACCAACAAAAATATCAATCCGGAGGGATGAGCTACCCGGCTAGGGCATGGAAACACTCAGTTAGTGAGCTAATCGTGGCAACACAAATGGTTAACTCTATGAGGTGAGCTTCTCGGCCTATGGAGGAGCGAAGCCGCAATGAAGGGCAATCCCCATATCCACTTCTCTTCACCTCTAATCAACCCAATCACACACACTATGATTGAAAGACGCACACAACACTAATCCTATTATGCAACACACTAGTCGCAAGCACACACACGTAGATCTATCGAGCACCACACTCCAATCAAACCTACACACACACACAAGCAAAAGAGGGCAATCACACAAGATTAGAGAGGGATTAACCACTAATTAGTTAAGATCTAGCTAATCTAAGCATCATAGACAATCATAAGAAGTATGAGAGAGGAATAGTGAGAGAGAATGAATCATTGATTAGTGTTAATCAAGTCTCATGAGCAAGGAGAAGCTCAAGGACTCCATAGCCACACACCTCAAGAGCTCTCACCAAAGAGTGCTCTCAACAAATGACTTGAGAACCCTAATTTCTTTTACACACTGCCTTATATACTTAGGGTAAAAATATGCAATGTCCGGGCGCCCAAGGCCTTTAGGGCTCACCACTTACTCAATCTGCAACCTAGGCACAGTAAGTGACCTATTCTTTATAACTTGGAACTCCCATTGAGCCCGTAACACATTAGAAATATTACAATGGCTTGAAATAAATCGGGAATTTACAATACGTGACTATTTTGGGAAAACGTGGAAAATGTGTAGCTCCAATCTTTACTGCTTCTTCGTATTCATCCTCGATGTGCATCCATACGTCTTTGATCTTTAGCAGCTTCTGCTAACTGACATTGACAGAACCTTCTAGAATCTTCTAGATCCTTCTAGATTCTTCTAGATTCTTCTAGAGCCTTCTAGTGATGATCTAGGCGATGACATAGGTGATGACATCAGTGATGATGCATGCGATGCCACAAGAAATGATGCAGGCAATGACATAGACGATGATGCAGATGATGACACAAGAGATGACATCAACGATGATGTAGGTGATGGCATAAGCGATGATGTCGTCTTCTAGAGTCTTCCAGAACTTTCTTCCAATATCTTCCAAGACTTTCCAGAATCTCCTTAGTGATTTCGTATAGGAAACTCAAGAAGAACGACTCTTAAGCCTCCATGACATTATCCCCTCCTCTAGCAACGACGAGTTCCACGAGGAGCGGTTTTGCTTCTTGGCATGTGAGCAAATCTTGATGGATGGTTGTTGATGGTACTCATGAAGTTTGGACCAATGGCAGGACTGAAGTACTAAAACATGGAAGATTGCATAAATCCGCATAGACTGTGGAAATTGAAGAGCATATGTGACTAGATTCACTTGGCCAACTATCTTGAATGGTCCAAGTCTTTGATAATCTAGCTTTTGCAAAGGGTGAGATGAACGTAGATCACGGTGGAGAAGCCACACTCGATCCTTAATCTTGTATAGTGGATGTTGCATTTGATGTTTGTCTACACTAGCTTTATACCTGTGTTGAGCTCTTTTGATATTTACTGTCAATTCTTTGTGAATGCTTTGTAGATGTGTGGCTAAATCTGTGGCAGTCCGATTCTTCACTCAATGATTCATGTGGACATCCATCATTAGGTGATGATGATAGTTGATTGTACATCGATGATACTAATCTATGGCTTGATTCACCCCCTTTGTTTGTCCATCACATTGTGGATGATTGGATAAAGAGAGGTTAATCTTTACAACTTGAATCTTGAACAAGTCTTTCCAAAAGCTTGATAGAAACTCTAGTCCTTGATTTGAAACAATGTCACCTGGAAGTCCATGATAGCGGTAAATATCCTCAAAGAAAAGCTTCCCCATTCGTTTCCGAATGAATGAAGAAGGGTTATAGCCTTGACATAGCTTGCTAAGCTTGGTTTCAATGACTACTTCTTCAAAGCGTATTGAGAGAAGTGCACCAATGAGATTAATTTGAGAAGCACCATTCGAATAAAGCTTTGGTTGCATGCATATAAACAGCTCCGCTTGTTGGAAGAAGCCTCTTAAATTCAATCCTATCCCATCATACTTTTTAGGTAAGTTGTCCTCGTGCTCCTTCCTTTTTTGTGGTGAACTAGATAAAACCACGGGAAGATTTTTGAACGTATTGGCTTCTTGGACTGGTGATTGAGGCTCTTGCACTACTGGACTTGGAAAGTGTGGTTTCTCTACTTGACCCCTTGGACTAGCCAAAATCATGGGTGTATTTTGGCATATAATGGCTTTATGGAGTTCTTGCACTAGGGGTTGAAGCTCTTGGGAATGGCATGGGGGTTGAAGCTCTTGCACCACTAGACTTGGCAAGTGTGATTTCTCTTCTTTTTGTTGTGCATGTAGCTCCTGAATTTGTTGTTGCACCTTTTGCAAGGTGGATGCAATGCTTTTCAATATACATTGTTGCATGGCTAGGTAAGCCATGATGGCAGTCTTGCCAAACTGTTATGAGTGCGTATAGAGCTAGAAGAGAGCAAGTTGAGGCACTCACAATGTACAAGAACTTGGGACTTGATGATATCTTAATCTTGATTACAAGACTTAATACTTTATTGAGAGAGATAGATACAAGACTTGAATGACATGACTTGAGTACAAGACAAGGTGATTGCAAGGACAAGACTTGAACATAAGACAAGAACTAGAAGAGGTCTTTCCTCATAGGAGCCTCACAACTGGTGTTAGCAATACTAAGGGGCTTGTGGCCCAAGACCCCTATTTATACTAGTGCTTGAGGAGGTTAGAACTTTCTAGGTTCTTCTGGAGGAGGTTAGAATCTTTTAGAATCTTCTTGATCCTTCTAGTTCTTCTAGAACATTCTGGATCCTTCTTCAACTTTCTAGAGCTTTCCAAAACTTTCTAGATTCTTCCGGAATCTTCTCCAAGCTTCTACAAAATTCTTGATCCTTCTAGTTCTTCTAGAACCTTCTAGATCCTTCTTCAACTTTCTAGAGCTTTCCATAAACTTCTAGATTCTTCTGGAACCTTCTCCAAGCTTCTAGAAACTTCTAGAATCTTCTTGATATTTTTATAATATTCTAGATCCTTCTATATTCTTCTAGAGCCTTCTTGTGATGATGATGTAGTTTACATTAGGCAGTGATGCAAGCAGTTTGACTGACTCTCAAGCATCCATGACACTGCCTCTCTAGCATGTGTCAAAGCCGTATATATATCACGCATACATCTTCGTTGTTGCCTTATACATCTAAAACAACAGCACCTAATGTGCCCTGTGTAACCACATGCCAATCGCGTACGTATCGACAAGAACGAGACCGTCATCTCTCACTGTCACACATGTCTGCTGCCATAAGTGATTTCCAAAATGGTAACAAAGTAGGAGATCACTCGACCACTACACAATCATGAAAACCATGACCAATCGCATCAAAATTGATGCTCGCATATGCATAAAACAACTACACAATCAGCTCTCTGCAAACATAAACTGGGACAAAGTGCTCAATCGAGCATAAAGCATAACCATATACGCAAGTAGAGAGCAAACTAGCTCAAAATGCATCCCATAAGAAACACTACTTGCAAAAATGTGCAAAAAAATCTATGAAACGTTGTCGGAGAGCATGATTCTTCACGGTTGACCAGGAAAGCACCAGGCTTCTGTGGCTGTGAGGGAGTAGATAGAGGAAGAGGCAACAAGATTGAATAGCAAGAAATTTACATCACAAATGCGACCCAACCCTGCTTTCATTCAATTTCTCAATTCATGTACAAAGTATGGTCTAAATTGACCCTTGGTATTCATCAAACTCTGACAGAAAACCTTAGGTAATGACATAATCTCGATCAATGGCACCCATACACGTTGAATTCTTGTTTTCTAGCCCTCCAGCCAATCATAAGGTCGGTTCTTGCCCTTTGCATGCTCAAGCCATCGTTGGTGGCATGCACCCGAGCCCACAATGATCACAGGCTGGCCTTGTACCAAACTTTAGAATCCATCCTTCTTGCACCAATGCTTGCCCAGACCCTTATTTGTTCACTGAGTTAACATCATATGAAAGGTTTTTCTTGATGTCCAATTTGGAGGAGATCATCTTGAGATTTGTCCCTTGCAACTTTTACAAACGTCTCTGCTTATTGTTGTTCTTTGTCGTTGAGAAATCAGAGAGTCTAAATCTTTTTAGATTAAGTTAAAGGTAGATATAACTTAATGTTATCAGGGATATGAAGATATGGAGATGATAATGAGAGCTTCTAACAAGAGAGCTATGTATGGATTCTTATGAGATAGAGCTTCGAGCTAGGGAACAAGGATGAGAGATAGAAAGAGACCGAGCTCCTTGATGCCAAAGCGTTGATGCCAAAGCGCCGAGAGCCCTCAAGATTTGGAAGGCTTCCTCCTTCCATGCTACCTGTAACCTCACAAAACGGTTTGAGGAGGAGCTAAAAAAAAACTCCCTTTGATCATAAGCAGCTCTGCGCTTCCTCCCGCTCGCAAACCTCCTCCTCCTTCGGGTGGCCAACACTGGAACTGCCTTGCTTTCTCTCTTGCTATGAACCTACTCTTATGGAGGAATTCCTCAATGTTCGGTGCTCTAGCTTCTCTATAGCCTACAACCCATGTCACCACCACCTCCTCACGATGCCATCACCTTGCAGCACTCCCGTCGTTGCATGTCTCTCCTAAATTTTTGTAGCACTACCCCCTCTCTTCTGATAGCTTCCATCCCTATACACCCTCCCTCCTTTTCTGCCTCTCGACCCCCTTTCTCATTTCCATGCTATGGCTGCTTTTCTTCTCAGCTTGCAGCCTCCCTCTTGCCACCCTCTAGCCACTAGCAATATCACTAGTGGTCCCATCCTTTTCTCATGCGACTCCTGACCCTCTCGGCCCTGCATACACGCCTTCACTCTCTATCTGTAGCACTCGGTGCCCTCTTTCCAACCTTCTGCAATTGACCATCATCCCCCTATTTTGGTGCAAGTGATCGTCCTCACAATTGGTCTCCTCTTGCTCCTCCCTGGCCACTAGCAATAGCGCTAGTGGTCACCCCTGCAGTAGTAGCTGGCAGCCCTCCAAGGCCCGCCCCTCCCCTTTGCAATGCAACAGCTCCCAAAGCATCTCGCTCTACTGCTAATTTTGCACAAACCTATTTCAAAAATTCTTTTTAGTTTGTGCCTGCTCATCATCGTATTCCATTTCCCTTTCCATATATTCATTGCTAGCATGTAAGATTGCTTCTTTAAAATACTCCCAACAATCTGCATATTCCTTGGCAAGATCCTCAAATTGTGTAGTCAAACTTGGAATAACCAACCGCTCAAACGAATTCACCATAAGCTCCTCTGGAACTTCATGTGCTCGCATCTACATCTTGTAACATGAGAGATATCCCTTCGGATCATAACACTCAAACATGTTGCACTTGGAAAACAAAAAATCCAATGCCCCATCCACAACATTGTCTAGCTTCTTTTGCTTTGATGCTTGTACCCTTGCCTGGCTTGAAATTTCTTTAATAATCTGCATCAACTTTTTAGAATCTGGCGTAGTTTGTGCCTCTTCAGAGAAGCATTTCAAGCTTATATTTGAAAATTTTTGTAAAACCTTGTGCACTCCTAGCTAAGGTTCCATCTCACCCCCGGTCAATTCACATCAGATTCACCAAATTTGTTGGAGTGCACAGTTCTCCAGGGTCGACCGGGAAAGCATCGAGCCTCGTGGGAGCTTAGTAGACGCTCAAACTAGGCTAAACGAGTGCATACAAACTTAATCAATAGTTTAATACACATAATACTGATGATTGAGGAGAGTTTGAGAGAGAAGACTGCAAATAAGAGTGCTAGTAATTGATCTGGCGACAAGAAATAGAGATTTGAGACTCAAGAGATCTATTCAACTGACAGGTGATACAACTTCATTTTTTCCTTACTGCCCTTTTTACAATCTGGTTGCATACGCCGCATCAATATGCCAGTGAATTACAACCCTTTGACAAGAACACTCTCAAAAATTGAACCACCACCGAGTCTTTTTGTGCTCTCGATGCTCTTCCCGGCCTTCCATTGTCTTCTCCAACTACTCTCCAGAACAATAACTCCCTTCCGTTGTTGTCAATTCCCAAAAAGCCCTCCCAATAACCCTCAAAAATTGTGTGCATCTCATTTTATAGAGTAGTCAATTCAAAAAGGGAAAAAATGGGTATTTATTTGCTCGTACAATCAACTTGAGCTCAATATAGCATCTCCTCTTCCTTGCATACAATTGAGATTATCCCTTATAGCAACCATTGCATGTTGCCGACAAGTCAACAATTTCCACTCTCTCTCTTTCATACCCACATGAGACCTCCCCTTTCTTTTTGTCTACCCCGCTTGGCTCTCCATTGACCGGACATTCTCTCAGCCTCCTCTGCATGTGACTTACCCCTTGCCCCTAGCACTAGCGACCTCGCTAGTTGGGGGGGTCGCTTTGACTTCACTCCAAAAGGGACCTTGTAGGCCACGTGGGAATGGCCCCTAATTGGGTTGCCACATCATCAATGTGCATCATCGCCACTCAGACCCACCGGCCATCATCGATGCACCGCTTCCCGTCTCCTTCCTTGGCCAAAAATAGTGCCAAGACCGCCCAGAATCGCGCGTGCAATGCCACTAGACACCCACGCCATAGCCCAGGCTCGTGAGGAACTCCAAGGGAGAGCCTTCCCTTTGTGATACTACCCATAGGGCATGCTTTGGCTTATATACTCCATCCAATTGGACCTCGCTCGGGCATATGGGACCTTGTGGACACCACATGGCAGCGCCTGGGCTCCCAAGCCTCCTAAGGCCCTTTAAAATTCCAAAAAAAAAACCTTTGAAATCTCAAATTGTTTCCCCCCTTCAAAGGCTTGCTATACCCTGCTTCGAGATCGGATTCCCAAGCCGCTAAATTCGGCCAAAACTTCACCATACCAACTTCAAGCCATAAGTACCTTGCCACATTCCAAGATTCCCGGGATCGCAAACCGAGGCCGTCCAAATTGCCAAAAACCAAGCTGGCACCATGATATCAGGAACAAATGTCAGCTTCAACTTGCAATAATTTTCCATCCGGGTATCCGATTCACAAGTTGTCACTTCTTGCCAGCTTTGTGCCAAAAGCTCTTTGGAATGCTCCACACAATCGTACATGAGCACTACATGTGCGGCATCAACTGTGTTGAAAAGACTGTGCAACTTATGAGCAAAACCACTGGAAAACTAGCACGCACTACCTCATCAATCGATAAACTTGTCGATCAAAAATGTTGTCCAAGAGCCAAGTACACTCGAGAAAAAAGTTGATCTCGAATGGTCCATCAGAGCCTATGTCGCTATGTGTGGCCATCGTAGCAAAGACTGGAGAAAATTGTCAAAGTCAAAAGTGCTATGGAGACTACGTCAAAGCCGGGTTGCTCTGGATGGGGGCTAGAGGAGAGCCAATTCTGTTCTTGATCTATCTTTGCCTGTTGCGCCGAGGTCGGAGTGTCGAGAATGTCTGTTGGAGCTGCTCCAAAATGGGCATGGGAGGGAAGCCGATGGAAAAGCTATGCCGAAGGAGAGCCATAATGCTCTCTCTCACTCTCGCTATGTCGAAGCAAAGGAAAAGATCGTCAATGCTGCCGAATGGCAGCGTCGATGCCAGAGCCGCCTGTGATAGAGGCCAAAGCCGAGCCGCCAAATCAGCGTCAAAAACTGTTGCCAAGAAAAAGCTATCGTCGAAGAAACTGGCAAGTGGATGTCGTGGTTATGCCAAAACACCGATGCTAAATCATAGAGGAAAATCGTTGAGAAGATTGTCAAAATCGAGTCAATGCCGGGTGATGCCCATGCTTCCTCGCTACCTGTGTCCGGACATGCGTATGTATGTCTGCGTGAGTGCACACCAAGAGCGCTCTCTCTCTCTCTCTCTCTCTCTCTCTCTCTCTCTCTCTGGCTTGTCGTGCTTCCAATGTTGGCTTATTCTCTTGCTTTCTCTTTCTCTCACTCCCTTGTTGAGAGAAGCTCTCTCTCTCTCTCGTCGGGTGTGTGTGAATGGGGGCTTGACTGCGAGTCGATGATGGGAAAGAAGGGGGGGGGGGGGGGGGGGGGGGTGCACCCACCCTAAGATTCTTAAAAAAAAAAAATCAAATTCTTTGTTGGAAAATGCTGACTGTTGAAGCCTGCTGGAAAGCCAGTCGATGCTCTATCGAATGGAGAGAGAGAGAGAGAGAGAGTTTGTGTGTGTGTGTGTGCGTGCGCGCGTGCACACGCATGTGCACCACCACCCACAACTCGCTTCTACTATTTGATTCTCAAAATTGATCTCTCTCATGCCTTGCCTTTCATTGTCCTTTACCTCTACTACTTGACACTACTACACAACTTCGCCATGCTACGCAAACTCCCCCAAAGTGACTTGGACTTGCTTTGCTGACCCAATTTTCCCCGGCGCTGTTTGCTTACTTAGCAAGCTTTGTGTTGCTCTATGTCGGTTGCCAGAGACCTCCCATTTCATTGCTCCTACAATTGCTTGATTCCATGCTTGCTTTCCAATTTGCTGTCAGCACTAATCTCGTGAGCTCCAGGCCGATTACATTTCTGTAGACTTGCCGAGAAATGCTTCAAGTGCTTGGTTTTGTGCTTGATTTTCCTCCAGCGGCCCATGAGCTCCTCTACCTTCGACTCTATAACACTCTTCCAAGATATGCTCTTCTCTGCTCATTTTGCTCTGCAGATCTCAATTCTCCTCTTGCAAAGTGAATCCCTACAGATTATCGCATGCCTTTGATTGCTTCATTCTCTCAACTCTCTTGCCTTTGAGTGAGTTGATCTGCAAGCTTCCCCTCCTGCCAAGATTCTCTAAGAATCGTCAAGATCTCCAAAGGGGTTGCACGTGTTGGGGTGTCGAGATTTGGGATCTCCCCCGATCTGTGTGCCGGATTCACCCTGAACCACTCTGATCCGGTGCCGTGAAGTGCCGAGCTCCATGGGAGCTCCATTGCTGCCAAGCTGTAGCTCTGATACCAATTGTGAGGGCACGTGTACGTGGATGCGTGTGAGGAAGGGGAGAAGCATGAGGGCGTGGGTGGAGCAACCTCAGGAAGTAGCGAGTGAGGAGCTCCTATTCTTCATATACAAAGAATAAGGGTATGTACACACGGTGGGCAAAGCAGTCGGACACCAAACGTCCGGCCCTGAGAAAAGGCGCAGTTCCTTTACCCCAACAATCAGTGTATTCCAAGTCGACATTTTGGATAGTAATTTTCTCAAGAACTTTTTTTCCATTATGAAGTGAACAACACTTGGCATAAATGTTGACCAAGGAAATGCTAAGCACTACGTTTTTTTCCAACAATCCCTAGCTATTAATATCATTGTGAATTCTTTTTTCCATATGAGTGTCTTGCATAGTGCCACAATGTCACCTTCAAGATGCAATTGATGATATCTGATATCTTCTTATGCTATGTTTGAGACATCTCAAGATCCTCACGCACCTTAGCAAAAGTAGTGTCTAGATCCTTAGTGTACTAATGTACTTTTGAAATCTTATCTTTGCTACTTAAAATAGGTGGAACCTTCTTGACACCCTCAATAATTTCAAATGGTATCTTCCTCATAGACGTATGAACCGTGTTGTTGTAGACAAACTACACTAAGGGAAAATATTGTTCCCATTGAGCCTTCTATTCACAGATATATGACTTTAACAAGTCTAAAACCACTAAATTTGCTATCTTTGATTGCTCATCTGTTTGAGGGTGGAAAGAGGATAAGAATTGTAGACGTGTACCAATATTATTGCACATTCCCCTCTAAAACAAACTAATAAAATAGGGATCTCTATCTAGAATGATAGACCCAAGCATACCATGTAGTAAAAAAATATGTGAGACAAACACTCTAGTCAAATGTGTGGGTTTAACCATCTTCTTTATCGGAATAAAGTGAGCATGTTTATTGAATATGTTGATGGTTGTCCTTCCATCATGCCCACTCTGAGTCTTAGAAGATAAAAAATGAAGTCCATTGCTATACTTTCCCAGGGTCGGCTAGGAATAGATAAAGTTTGTAGAAGACCTAGTGTCTTATGCCTATCAAACTTGACCTTTTGACATAGTAAAAGATTGCAAACTCTTCCACATTCTTTTTGAGCCTCGGCCAGTAAAGGAACCACTCTACAACTTTCAAGGTGGTGTCTATGCCATATTGGCTTGAAAAAGGTGGACAATGGTAGTCTATCAAAACCTTATTCCACAATGCTTGCATAACACAACATATTTTTCTACATCAAGTAGTCTTTCTTTAGGTAATTACCCAATATGCTAACTTGTACACCCAGTGTACTAACTAGCCAACCCAATATGCTAACTAGTATATCCAGTCTACTAGCTAGCATACTCGGTTTTCTAATTATCATACACAAAATGCTAACTTGTAGTCCATGTGTACTAGCTAGCATACCCAAAATGCTAACTTGCAATCCTAGTATACTAACTTGTAGTCCTAGTGTATTACTAGCCAACCCAATATGTTAACTAGCATACCCAATATGCTAGGTAGCATACTCAGTTTGCTACTTAGCATGCCCCAATATGCTAACTAGCATATAGAATATTCTTATAAGAACATCCAATGTACTATCTAACCAACTCATTGTGCTAATTAGCATATCTAGTATCCTAATCCACATATCAAATATGATAATTAGCATACCCAATATGCTCATTAGCATATTGAGTATGCTAACTAGAATACCTAACATTCTAGCAAGCAGATCTAGTGTGTTAATCACCCAACCCCTATGCTTACTAGCATATCCACAGATTCAGTGTGTTAATTACCCAACCCCTATGCTTACTAGCATATCCACAGATCGAGTAGGCTAACAAGGATACCCAGTATGCTAAGTAGAATACGTGATAATCTTAAAACCAAATCAAGTGTACTTACTAGACAACCCAATATGTTGATTAGTATATCCAATATGGACACCTATAATTCTAACAAGCAGATCTAGTACACTAACTAGACAACCAAGTATGCTAACTAGCCATTAGGAGATTTTGGAGGTCTCTTAGAGGGCCTTATTGAGGAGAGAGAAAAGAAGGCGCATGGTATGAGCAGCAAGGCAACGTAATGTAGAATATAGAAGAAAAAATTAAAAAATTAAAAATTAAAAGACCAAACATGAGGTAACATCTCGTTTTTACGTGGTTTACGGCATCCATATGTGGACCCACTGTGAACAAAGTCTGATATTCATAAAGGTACTGAAAGATAGCTACAAAAATCTGCATACTCTTGCTACCAAAAGCTCCTGCTCCATTATCAAATCGTTCAAAACTGAACTTCCCTCTATCGCAAGTAAGTTCAAGCTTTCTTTTTCCACTCAAAAAGAGCCATGGCTTCTTCTTCTTCTTCTTCTTCTCACCCTAATAGCTCTAGGGGTTGTTGTACTCTCTCACCAGCTAGCCTTACCATTAGTCCATCAAGGAGGCCAAGTAGCACCATATGCTCTATCACCATCTCAAACTCCATCAATACAGATAGTCAATGGCAACAACATATGATATCCAAAGTTCTTGGGTTCTTATGTAGCCAAGAAGGAGGAGAATATCCTCTACAATAAATCTATTTTGTTCAGCATGGAAAGCATGAGTGCTAGATTTCAAAGTGGAGGCCGGCAAGAAAATTGTTAAGGAAGTTTTGGTTCAGCATGTCTACAATCACTCTGAAATGATTGCAAATGGCAAAGATGTGTCACTGGTTTATCATCCAAGATGCAGTTGTAAGTTCTTTCTTAGTCGTCCTTATATAATATTCCTTTTAGACCTTGTTGGTCTCTTACTTTCTTTTCTTTCTGAAGAGGTAGAACTATATTAAACGGGGTAGATCTAGTTCTCTAAAGTATTCCTAAATTCTATTCAATTGTCATACTAAGTGGTCTCTTACTATTGGTTATTGCAATTGCAGATATCTATCCTTCATTATACTGGGAATGGGATCCAGTTGAGCGTGTTGTAGGTCTCATATCTATAATCCACACTGACATTGGTGTTTTATAGTTTGTTGGAAGAACTAGCAAGAGCCTTGCAGATGAGGGCAATTTCTTCTACGAGCACTTCTACTAGCTCAATTAGAGAAATAAAAAAGGTACTTTGGTTAAACTCACTCTCACGCTACCAATTGGATTTGTATTGATTGGCCAGTCCGAGACACCACAGTGTGTGAAGCTCTTCAAAGTAAGTTGTTTAGGGATGTGTAGAAGTCCCTACAAAATTTTGTACCCACCAAATTGTTGAAGATTGCTAATTTCTATCCTGTGAGTTTATTTGTGGATCTATTTCACACATGCTACATACATGTTGCAAAGACAATGCTAGTATGTAAATCTCTAGACATGTGCTTTTGTAACAAGCTTCTTGATAGAGGGTGGTATGTTAAAGAGGTGGATGGCATACATTGCGAGGTTTCACTGGAAACTTTGGTGGCCAAGTACATGATTGTCACACAATCACTTCTCATCTCCTTCTGGTACAAGCGCTCTCAATTTGTTGCAGGATGCTCTCAGTTTGTGCCTATTGATCAAGTGCCGGCTGGCCTGGAAAACAATGCTATCACACTTGTGGAGGTACTAGAGAAAGAGCTCAACCTTGTGAAAGTGGTCACAATAAGGGAGCAATGCAACCTTCTACAACTCCGGCACGCCATAGTGGACAAGACTGTAGACAATGAGCCCTCAAAGTTCTATTTCTTACTAGGTGGATTCAAAGTAATGCAACGAAGGGAAAAAGAGATTGCATGTAGAGAGCTAACCGATCGTGTTCAAATTGTGCCAATGTAACTTAGAGAAATTACAATGGGCGTAACTTCTTCTTTAATTGAAATATATACTCATGAATTGCATTGTAATGTTTCTCTCAATGAAATCTTTTATTTCAACTATGAACTCTTTGGTTGTAAGATGAAACTGACTATCTATCTCTCTCCCATTGTAAAAGTATGTGTCGTTTCTTTACATCTTATACAACATATGCAGAGTTTGATGTCTAATCTCTCTCTCTCTCTCTCTCTCTCTCTCTCTCTCTCTCTCTCTCTCTCTCTCACACACACACACACACACACACACACACACACACACACACACAATGACACTTACATCCATGGCACCACATTGACAAGTACAAAGAATCACATTAAAGTACATAGTTAGCACTTTTGATAGTATTTGTAAAGTACATATTCTGAAACAGTCAATGGGATGCAATAAAAATTCTACAATTAAGGGATCAAAATGTCCTCTAGGTAGAAGTCGTGCTCATGCCCGGTGGATCAAGTAATCCTTATGTGGTGCATTGTCTATCAACAGAGTGTTGTCAACATCAAATGGGACATGGATTTGAGAAAAAGGTTTGTAATAAAGCTGTACATTTGGTTTTGAAGGGTGGTAGTGGCCATCGATGACAACACATTGTGATTGTAGATTTCTAATGCTCAATTTTGGCTATGTTACAATATATGGCTACGTTGACGGCGAAACACAGAAAAAGTTTCCCCAACTTGTTATATCATCATTTTTTAAGCAGAATGACATTTTTTTGTAATATTTGAGCAGCCATTAGACTTTGTGGGAACAAGCCTCTAGGGAGGAACTGTATATAAGCTAAATTTTGTAACCCTAAGCCCAAATTTTGAATTAATCAAATTCGTATTTTACTGTGCGCTGTGTCTGAGAGAGAGAGAGAGAGAGAGAGAGAGAGAGAGAGAGAGAGAGTGAGAGAGTGTGTGTGTGATTTCTTCTCTTTCCTACGCTCTCTATGGGAAGGTCCATTGAAAAAGAAACACCGCCAACATGTTAGCAACAGCAAGGGCTTTCATCTAATGCCAAGTTTCTACGATTCCGGCGACGTCGTGAAGCGAGCTCCTACAAGATTTTGGGTGAGTTTTCTTGCAAATCGGGTGTCTGTTCCGTGATTTCTTTGTACCTATGGGTTCACGGCTAGTAGATCTACTCATTAGGACCGTGCACAATGAAAAATGGTGACCTATATTTTGATGCATGTATTTATAAGCGATTATCGCATGAGGTAGTTTGAGGTCGGATACCACGTCAAAGTCCATAGGGTATTGATCTTGTGATAAGGAGAGTGTATCCTCTAAGTTTCTTGACATTTTGAATGCATTTGGCCTAGTTTTGGATAGCATGAGCGTCGTAGGTTGGGTTGCTTTCACTAGTACATAGAATGCTTAAATTTGATTTTCTCAATTAGAGATTGTCTTAGAAGGTCGAGAAGGTGCTTGACATCCATCTTCTTGTTTCCACGTGACTACAGGTTAATCTTCGTCCTTGGCTGACATAGAGTTGTTGGTTCTGTTCTCGCTATGCTTGCATCCGCTCACGGCATATCCACCAGCATTGGCATCGCTGTTGGAGATGAAGCCCTAGGTAGGTGACCTTAGACTAATTCTATGAGATGAGAGTCCCTCTAGTTTTCCAAAGTATTCTTTTTATCTTAGTTTAGCTAGGACACTGTGCGCGTAGGTCACACGTGCCAATGCAAGGAACTTACCGATACACTGTGTGCGAGCCACAAATGGCTCCAAGCACACAACAAGCCTAAACTAGTAAGCTCAAAGATGGCGTTGGTGTGTCACTCACCCCTCTACGCTTGCTGTCATGGAGGATTCCTCATCGCGAAGAAGAGGGAGATGCCGCTACGCCGTGCTCAAGCGCCTCGCCGCCGTCATGCCACTGCAATACTTGATCGCTCTCTCTCTCTCTCTCTCTCTCTCTCTCTCTCTCACGTATACACACAAACACAAGGAGATGATGAAGAAGAAGATGGAGCAAGAGCACTCTTCAATTGCACAAATGAGAGAATGAGTGAATTTTAGGTTTAGTTGACTTTTATATGAGCTCGCCCCATTCACACTTGGGCGCCCATGCTTAGCCAATTGATCCCTTGAATGTTCCAGTTAGAGTGCGTCTCTCATCAGCGATCACTCTTACCCTTTTTTATTGGACCGACAAGCCCGGTACCTAACTCTACCAAGTAAATAATCCAACGTCCATCGTAGGTGATAGGGTGTCCATGAGCCGTGAGGGTTAACATGTCCCCCTTTCTGATGTAGATTCCGTCCTCGGAAGCTATTGAGTTGAAGCTTGTTCGTCAAGGTGGAAGAGCATTTGAGATGAATGTCCTTAGCCTTCTTCAGTCACTGCAAAATCAAACAACATTGGCACAATAATTGCATTCTCATATACAATTAAAAAGCATATGCAGTTGTAGGCAGACAATTTGATTGGTAATAGAATTTTAACCCATTTGTTAGCAATAAATATTAGATTGAATATAATCAAACGCATAAACAGTTGGCAAGGTAAAAAACTAAACAAGTTCGGGGTCGCTAATTCAACGGTCGAAAGGCACTAAAGATCGACTATTAATACCATGGGTAAGCTTCTTAATTTCTTTGGTCAATTAATTTGTTTAATCGCGAGAACCAAGTATTTCATGTTCGAGGGTTGACTAGAGGCTATACCTAGAAGACCTTGTAGTTAAGCTACGGAAAAAAGGAATTCTCATGAAATCATCGCCTGACTTATTTACTTTTCTTTGACCCCCAAAGTCTTTTCACAGTGATTCAATTTTGATGTGTGTGCTTATTTTGTCTACCTTGGATTTTTTACTTTTCAAGGAAAAGCGCCCACACTGGGAACCTCTAAGGCTCTAGTACCATAGGAGATACATGTGAGTGAAGTACCAAATCAAGCTAAGGTTTCTCTTCCAGCTTAAGATTTTACATTGTGGCACTTTGATTTCATTAGGGCCAAAAACGACTCAAAAAGGGATGTGTAAGGAATTGGTTAAATTACTAATTAGCAGAGCCGTTTGTGGTCAAAACGGCTCCAATTTGTCCGTTTTGGTCATTTAAAGCATATCTACGCAATCTAAAGCGTATCTAGGTACATATCTCTAAATATTCAAAAAGATATCGTTTTCTTCACATTCCTTTGTGGCTCACCTCGAAATTTGTTTTCATTTACTTCACTTGGAGGCAAATAGTTGTTTCCACTTTTGAATCTCTCTTTTTTCTCTCACCTTTTGTGAGCTTTATCTCTTCTTCTCTGATGCACCTTGTTCTGCTGCTACGTTATTTCCATTATACTTTCTGCTCCTTCATTACTTACAATGACTAATACATCTTTCATTAGTGATAAACGCAAGTTTCACTTGAACATTAAGCTAAGCCAGGAATATGCTACTACGCGGAGTGTCTATCAAAGACCAGTTACAACTGCAAATGAAGCACAACAACTTCGCAACGAGGGAAAGAAACACATTGATATATGGACAGATGGGAGCTTGTATCCACCGGATCCTAGCACTAGAATGTATCCATGTTTTCACACACCTCATGATTTGATGAGATTTGTTGGTGATGGGGTTGATGGCTTACTAGGATATAGTTCTAGGTTTTCTCATTTACACATTGATCATACAGATTACATTCAATATCTCAAAACTGTTTTGTCTTCAAATGCAACAAGAATTTTAGAACTTGAAAACCAAATAGCATCTCTAAAACAAGAAAATCACCAACTTCGGACTTTAAAAGAAACTCCAATAGGATTAAGAGCACGCGTAAAACGAATGAGAGATGTAGTAAACTTAACAGAAGGTTCTGGACAAAGAAAAAAAAGATTAAAGATTAGTAGAGAACATGTGAATAGTCTTTTAGGATTTGATATGTCCAATGGTTAAGAAAGGGTGAGATTTTTGAATGAGGTAATGAACAAAAGTGATTTTCTTAAACTTTTTGAAAATGAAACTCAGAAAAAATTGGTATTTCAAAGTTTACTGAAAGATATGGGTTTACTGGTCCAACCTTCTCAAATACAAGAAGTTTGTGACACAGTGGGGGTGAGTAGAAGGGGTTACAGGGCCATCTCTAAAACCTGGTTTCAGGTTTTAAAGTATTACAAGATTAAAGCTTTTGGGTTGTCTAGGCCTCATAATGTTGGGAAAGTTAGGACTCTATTAAACGAAGAAATACCCTAACATTTTGGAGAGTACTATCATATAAAAGGAACGATGCCATATGAAAAACAGAAAAAAAAATCTTCCTTTGAGTATAATGTTTTTAATAACATTTGGATGAGTATGAAAAATGTTCAATCTGCTATAGTGAGATACTATAATATGCAAGAAGTAGATTGTGAAGGAAAACTTATATTTGTTCTGAAATTGGATGAAGCTCAAATTCAAAAATGTCAAAAAATGGAAAGAGTATCCATATCCCTTATGAATAGAGCATTGGACTATAGCCAGGGTAAGCTTGATTCCCCATACCACAAAACTCAATTAGAAATGGAACTTTGGTGGATCGGAGCATCTCAAGTACCAGTAGAAAATCACGATACATTGAAATGGCTGTTTTTGCAGACCGATATCCCTTCTGTTATACATGACCAAAATGTAGGTGAAAAACTCTGTGTAGATGGCATGGGTGACTTTTTTGTAGAATGGCACTTGAGTGCCGACCTAAAAGCATTAAAGTGCATGTTTAGTGTATGTGGAGGTGCCAATACCAAGTATCCATGTCTATATTGCATGGAAATCACTGGAACAAAAGGATGGCTTGCAGAACACGAGGTTGGAAAAGCCCCATCGAGGAATAGTGTTAACGTCATCGACTACCCATCGTCTTCTATGATTTGGGATCCAATTCTAACAATAGATTTAAAAATGTACATATATGCACAATGCATGCAGAGATTAGAATCTTGGACAAATTGCTTCGACTCCATCTTAACTATGCATATTCTATTAAGCCAACTAAACTTGCAGAAGAGTGCATAGAAAAATGCGAGGCTTTTCTCTCTCAAATGGGTTTTCATGGTGGTCAAGTGCATCTAGAAAAAGATCCCACTCTTTCAAAAGGAACCGGTGATGTTTTGCAAGATGTTTCAATGGGTGGAGCAAAAGCCAGAAGATTTTTGAGTAACCATGACAACAAACAAGTTGATGCTATGTGAAACTGCTGGAAGGATCTTTGTGTTATAACAACCAATGTCAAAAGTAGACCAGATGTAGCTAACAAATGCATGGAAGTGTGGAAGAAGCTCGACAATTTTTTGAAAGTTTTGAGACAGCAAGTTAGCTCTGCTACTTATGCAGATGACTTTACAAAGACAATAAAGCTTTTAATAACTACTATTACAGATACTTGGGGAGCAAAAGACATCACATATTACTTGGTGAGTATTCAATTACTTTCTAAAGTCTGGATAGTATTTTACTTTGCATCCTATTGAGTTCAACTAACTTTTTTTAATTTTTTAGCATATTCTGTACCTGCATGGACCATATTTTGCAAAACAAGGACCCCTTGCAACATGGAATACTCATGAGGGAATGGAAAAATCTCACTATCAAGCGAGGACTTCTTTTTTCAAATGTACGAGAAAGGGAGGTGGACAAAGAAGGAGCAATGCACTAAATGAATTATTCAATTGGTTCTATAGGAGGCAATTACAACGGATGAGATCAAACAACCATGCTGCTCAACCACAGATATGAGATTAATGCTTCACTTTGAAACTTTGTACTGAATCTTTCTAAAGAGATCCAAATTCAAAAAAGATATTTTGGTGCAAAAAATTGTCAAATTTACATCAGTTTTTGATTTTTTTTATATCTCTAGGCATGTCACCCCTATATCTCAAAAACATTCTTCTTTTATAGCCCCCAAGAAGGTTGACATTTGTCTCCTCAGCTGCTGCTGCATAGCTAGAGTAGCAAAGAAAGTATCCTGCTCTTGAGGCATTGAATCCTGCAGCATATCCAAACATTCAAAGTGCTGATGCTCTCTCAAGTAGCATGATCTTGTTTGCATTGATTTGAAGGGAAGTGTACCCTAAAAACCGTGACAATATCTTCAGTGCAAACATTGGCAACTCAGCATCTTAATAATATTGCATGTGGAAAGCATAGAAGGTGGCACTATCCAATGTAGGCATGTAGTGCATGAGAGAGGAGGCATCCCTTCTTGAAGAGCCCTCTATTGCTTTCCCTCTCGAGCCTTTAGCTCTCCCACGAAAATTGTCTTTGTCAAGGAGTTCAATCTGCGAAGCAAGACAATGAGTAATTAAAACTAACTTGAAAAAAAAGAAAGATTTCAGTAGTAGATCACCTTTTGCAATTCATCTTCGGCAATGACTTTTTCTTGAAGGAGATTGCATGATCCGGTCATCTCTCTTATGTCAACTTCCTTTCCAAAAATTTTCAGCTTAAAGTCTCTGCCAAAAGATTGGATGCCAAGCTCAAGAAGCCTCTTCTCAAAATCCTCATCTTTCAGGGAAGGTTTTCCCTCTTCCACTCTTCTCATGCATAGAGCAAGTGCATCAGGAGCATGCAAAATTTTTTTATTGGATGTATGAAGATCAAGTGCCAAAAACTCCTCTTTTGACTCTTCTTCTGTGTCAATAAAATCTTTGGCCACCTCAGAAGCTTCAGAAATGGTTGCAATACAGTAGTCCTACCTCATATTAAGCAGACACTGGATATGATGGAGAGGGATATACTCTTTCCCATTGATAAAGAAGTAGGGAAGGTTTGGAATAGTAAGAGAAGCTTCAGATACCTCTACCTCATCTGTTGGCTCGTCAATGACAGTACTAGCTCTAAATTGAGCAACATCAAAATTTGCACTCTCTTGCTCCTCAGCTGCAACATCAACTTCCTCCTCTTCTAGAATTTCACTTTTCTCAAGCTGCAAAACTGTGGAAACATTTTTATTTTTTTCCTCATCTGTATCTTTCACTTCATCAGCTTTGCCTTGCATGTCAACTTTAAGGAACAAAAAGAAAAGAAAAGCAACTTCTTTTGGAACAAGGTTACAAGGTTTTAAATGTAATTGACAAGAAATGGTAGGTGGACAAACAAAGGAAGTCTTCTTAGAAAATCTTCCAAACCTCCTTGTTACTTTGCTCTTCTCAATTGAGTTTGTAGTATATTCGGTTAGATGACAATAAGCCTTCCCATCTAAAACCAAACACTTGCCTTCAACTACCTCTTCAAAGTCTTTGAATTCTTCTGCCAAGAAGTCTTTCAAATGGTCTAACAAAGCTGCAAGATCAAACACAGGGTTGAATATTTCATATGCTTTGGTGTACACTTCCATGTCACCACCATCCATCACAGCCACCAATAGTTTCTCACTTGGACTCTCCTCCAAAATCTCCTTCCGGCCTTCAATCATGGTATAGGAAAAGTCGACAGGTGAAGCTAGGTACAAGGTACGGAAATACGCCCAACGTTTGCAAATGTAGTAGTGCCAATGACAAACCCTAACCACACGATATGCGTTGGACCCAAGCTTTGGAACTTGCTCCCTACGCGTTGTGCGGGGCAAAGCCACAGCAAAACGAACAACAACCCTGAACCACACGATACGCGCTGGACCCAGGCTTTGGAACTGCTTCCCTGCGCGTCGTGCGGGACAAAGCCACACCAAAACGGACAACAACCCCGAACCATGCGATACGCGCTGGACCCAGACTTTGGAACTGCTTCCCTCCGCGTCGTGCGGGACAAAGCCACACCAAAGCAAACAAGAACCCCGAAAGACGCGATAGAGGAGGGACCACCGATGTGCAATTGCAACGGATGAGATCGTGCGGGACGAGAGGATTAGTACACAAAAATGAATAATTACTCGCGTCGTATGCGACAAGTGAACGTGCAACATTAATAACATTCAAGACCAAGCTTTATATAAGATCTGAAATATGACCGTTAGTGACACGTGTCAACCATGCATACGTGCCATGTGGCCTGCGCACAACGGTCATAGTACGAACGGTCTTATGTTTATAAAGCCTTGTCACGTGCTCATTCTTTGCTTTCTCCCATACTCAACATTCGCGTCATGTCGTCCTCAACTACCCGCACCTCGAGTCATCTGCGCTTTGGATTCTTTCGCGCTAGGCGTCAACCGTCCACTAAGCCAAGCCAATCTTCTTCTCAAATGATGCGACCCGGATGTGTTGGGCATGTGGGCGCACCTTCTACCGCTTCCCATACTCTTAGCATCCCATATGACGCGATAGGTGCAAGTTGCAAAGTCTAGGTGAAGCTCACATCGCGTCGTACGGGGGTTTCTGCTCGGCTTACTAAAAGTTTCCACAACTCGCATACGACGCGATGCGGTGATGCTCTAGGGTGTTTGTGTGCCATCTATCGCTTTGTGAAGGTCTAGTTTCTTGAAATACTCATGGCATCCCATACGACGCGATAGGCGCATGTTGCAAAGGTTAGGTGAGGCTCTCATCGCGTCGTGCAGGGGTTTCTGCTCGGCTTACTTAAAGTTTTCACAGCTCGCATACGACGCGATACGGTGATGTTCTAGGGTGTGGGTGCGCCCTCTATCGCGTCGTACATGGAGTTTTGTGAGATTTTCTTTGGAGGTTCCGATGCTCACGTACAAAGCGATATGGACGTATTCCAGATCCTGGGTCACCCTTCTATCGCATCGTGTTGTTGTCACCCTCCTCTTCACACACGACGCGATAGAAACATCTTGCAGGTAGTGGGTGACGCGTCTGTCGCGTGGTGCTATGTTCTTTTACCCAAATGGAGAGGACTAAGCAGACTGCAAGGAAGGTCTACCAAGACCCAACTGATCCAGAAATAGATGATGTTGAGAAAGATGCAGAGAAAGCACCCCCTCCACTACTTCGTCAGAGGCCCAATGCTAGAAAAAGATTGAATTATCAGGTGAAATCCCTAAGAGAAATAAGGAAAGCACAAAAGTCTACTTGTCTACTGATTCCAAAGATCTCTTTCATGAGAGTTGTCAAAGAGATATCTGATAGACTTGTAAGCATGATGAATATCAAAAATTTTGTCTCAGTAAGGTGGCAATCTCAAGCTGTGATGTGCCTTCAGGAAGCCGTTGAGAATTTTCTCATAGACTTTATGAATGATAGCTACATTGCAGCTGCATTTGCTCACAAGGTCACACTTATGAGCAAAGATTTTGTGCTTGTGTCAAGGTTAAGGTACAAGTTTGATAAGGCTCTTGAGCTCATTCCTAGTGAGGATCTTAGAGCCTTCCAAATTTTAAACATCCCTCCTTCCAGGAAGCAGAAAGATTCTGGGCTTGTCATTGAGGATGTTACACATGAGTACGAGACAAGAAAGGCCCAGGATATCAAAGTAGGAAAGGAAGTTGAGAGGGAGCAAGACATGATATCAGAGGATGCTATCCTTAAAGAGCAAGCTGAAATTTTAAGAGCATCCAACTCTCTTCTTTATGAAAAATTCACAGGCCAAATGGTGGTGGATGTCTCCTTGTTTGGAGATACTGCGGCATATTTGGACATATTCCCTCAAGACACAAGTATGCTTGTAAATCCCAACATTGAGCTTGGTGACACTGTGCTCTATATCTGTCTCAGGTATGTGTTGCTTTGTTAATTATTAGTGCATGTGCAAGGCAGACACGCACAAGGGGCTCATTGGGGCTTGTGTTTCCTTTTCCAGGTGTCTTATGAGGGATCTTCCAGAGGCTTTAGCTATGCAAATTGCCATACTTGACCCTCTAGTGACACAGTGCCTTTTTAACAAGCAAGGAACCCTTTCAAGTTTTTTTTGATGATTTTAACATGCTGACCTGCAATTACATATTATACCCCTATGTTGAAGGGTAATTCTTAACTCCTTACATGTTACTTTTAACATTTTGTGGTATTCTTAGCTAATTGTCTTTTATTTTGTAGAGGACATTGGAGTCTTATTATCTTCAATCTTTTGGAGAAAGATATTATATTTATGAATTCATTGTCAAGTATCCATGTTAAAAGTAAACTGTAAGTATGAAGCATAATCTATGCTTGATGATGGCCCATTTTTTTCTATTAGTAGCTTTTTGATTCAATGTCTTCTTGCAGTGCTGCCAAACTTATTGTTGGTCACCTGAGTACCACAAATAAGGATTACAATGTAGAAGCTTTCAAGTACTACAATCAAAAAATGCCTTTACAGACAGACTCAACATCTTGTGGATGGAGGGTGCTTGCAAATGCATAGAGATATCTTGAGTCAAGGTGCCGGATGACTACACTCACTGTAAGTGTGGTTCATGTATTTATTTTGATGTTTTATGTATGTATGTTCTCATGTCCTTTAGTTCCTTTTTCTATTTTTTTCAGTTGCATGACTATCCCGAGTCTTGGGTCACGTGGGTGAGAGAGAAGGCTATTTCTATGGTTTTGGAAAGATCAATAAATCCAAATGATCCAGATTCTCCTTTGCCACCAAAGAAAGGTAGAGCCACCAAAGGTTTGGATGTAAAGAAAATGGATCAAAAGAAGAAAAGTCCTGCAAAGAAGATCCATACAAAGAAAAAGGATCACAAGAAGAGTCCTGCCAAGGGGAAGAGTCCCACAAAGAAGAAGATCCCTGCCAAGGGGAAGAGTCCTACCAAAAAGAAGATCCCTGCCAAGGGGAAGAGTCCCACTAAGAAGACTGCCAAGGGAAAGAGTCCCACTAAGAGCCCTGCAAAAAAAAGAGCAGATACAAAGGGCCATATGGCCATTCCACTCACCATTGAAATTCAAGGTTCAAAAGCGTCGTACACTTAAGAACAATAAGGGGGAGGCACCTAGCTCACCTTTCAAGCTACCATTCATGTTGCCAAAGAAAGTTGCCAAATCACCCAAGCCAGCTAGTCCTCAGGAGCCCAAAGCACCAACCCCTGCCAAGTCACCCGTGCCAAGCCCTAAGGGGCCTAAAGCACCAACCCCTTCCAAGTCACCACCACCACCCACTCCTGAACTTTCACCCCCTTCTGAACACAAAAGGAAAAGGGTCTCTGAGGATGCAAAATCCTCTCAGACAAAAAGAAAAGTGGAATTTCATGATTGAATAGTCCACAAAAGCTATGTACACTTTTGTTCATTTTGTCCATATGAACATATATATATACCCTTTGGTTATTCATAATTTTGTACTTCAAATACTTAATACCAATTGTCGATTCTTAAATGTGTATCATGATGTCATGTAAGTTTAAAACAACATAAGTAGAGAAAAGATAAATATATTTGCAAAATGATTACAATATTGAACTTGTTTTTTCAAGTCCTTGCAAGTGGCTCAAATACAACTCTTTTTGGGGGAAGGCATGTGATGCAAGAGGTTGAATTCTCCATCCTTGTGCTCACGGCCACAATTTCATCCACTTTGAATCTATACTCGGGATATGTTTCATCAAGAAACTCAAGAGATTCTCTAACATCATTTAGTCTCCAATTTGTTGTTACTATCAGGCTTCTATACTCGATGTGTGGATGGATTGTGACCTTTAGTTCAAAATCTGGACAATTTTCCTCAAAGTCGAGAAGAACCCAACTACCTAATTTGCTTCTCCATCTCCTATAGTCGTAGCCCAGAACTAATGATTGACGACATAGTTGATATGAGATAGACATAGAATTTTGGGCTTACTCTACAACTAATATTTTCACCAATATGGAAAGTTTCTTTGGTGCTCCATCCGTCTCCAAGAACATTATCCAGTTCAGTCATAGAAAGTCTTCTATTAAGCCACATCGTCTTTGTCCTCTGCAAATCCATTGTTTTGAAACATGCCACAAAGACATGTATAAGCAAGAACCATTGAACTTTAATCCTTCTTGATATCCTTCCCAGAGACATAGCTTTAAGGATGTCTTCTTTGATCTTGGATTTGAAGCTTGATATAGTACATGCATCAGGAGCTTCCCAGTCAAGTGAACTTATGGTGGGAATGGGTAAATGATGTAGTTCTCCATATGCACCTTCTCGTGATGGAACTTTGTATTCTGCAAAATAGACAAACAAATCCATTGTTTTGTAAAAGGAAGGTGGCTTGTCAGCATACATAGCATCTACAATCCCTTTATGCATTGCTTTGAACGTCCCACTTAGACTCTCCACAGGCTACCATTCCACAGCTGTTGAAGGAAATATATCTGGAATGGAATCAAAAAATGAGAAAAACGATGGGATAATGAAAAAAATTCACTGTATCAAATAGTTTTTTTTGTACTTACAGTAAGAATGCAGTGTGGGATGTTCTTCCCAGTCTAGCACCATATCCTTGGCCATGTACACATGTTGAACCTTAGCTAGCCAGCCATTGTCGGTCACTTTGAAAGCAATAACACGACCTTTCCAATGGTTTTTTACTTTATCGCGTTTAGTTCTCTTCACTCTGTGTACACCTTTGCATGAAGGAAGAATTGTTACCCAGTCATTCACATGAAAAGATATGGACTTCCAAAGACCATCCTCTCTAACGTTATGAAAGTCACAAGAAGTTATGTTATGTGAAGGGCGACGTGCAAAAGATGCCATGGAAACTCAGAGATTAGAGAAGAAACAAAGTATAGACAGAAAGACTTAAAACCTCTCTCCTTCATGTCTCAATCTTCCATCAATTGCTTCTTCCATCCCATATCCTCTATATGACCTTTCACAACAGGTGGTTCCGTTACAAATCCCCTTTCCGTTTTGATTCTCTCCAGATAGGGGAATCCTGCCGTGGTCGGCATCGTCGTTGGTCCTTTACTCTCCTTGGGATAAGAACAAGAGAAAGTGGGCATGGGTGAGACTATAGGGGTCACATATGATCCGTTTGTAATAGAGACTTCTCTTCTATAGAATTTCTGTTCCCTTGTCACTGTGGGTCGCAGACCATGATTGCAATGTTTTAGGATTTGGATTGAGACACAAAGGAAAAATTGGCGTTTCTATCGTTCTAGCTTGCCTAGTTGGAAATCTGGTCATATCCTCTATTTCCTCTAGGGATTGGTAGATTTAATAGGGGTAGGGTTTAGTCCTTGAGTGGTAGCGAGGTCTATTGGAATTACTCCAGTATCAATCTTGCTACCTCTGCTTTCTCTATCGGCATATACTCTCGTCCGTATTTGTCAACATATATTAGGAGACTCCCTTGCGTGATTCATACAAGAATAAGTACAAAGTTTTTTCTGTACCTAACTCAAAGGCATATGGTGCTAAACATTTAAAATATCTCTTGACTCTACCATTCAGTTATTCCTAGATTCCTACCATTTTTTGGTTAGTCACCACTTTAGTCACCTTCTTGTCAAACACTAGGGTGGCGTTAAGAAGGTCTATCTGAAGAGGTATTGCAGTGATTTCAGAAACCATCTTTCCTTTTACCACATTATCCCCATATTTGTTGTAGTTCTCTAGATCCTTAACGATGAGGTAATGTATTTCCTCATCATCATAGAATCTATCCCCATCATCATAAACTAAACTAGAAGGGCCTCCACTCCTTCTGTTGGTTTTTCCTCAATACATATGCTTTTTCGTCCCCTTTCATCATCATACACCAGATCCCCATGGGCAATTGGTCCTTCTACGTAAAGGGTTGCAAACCTCATTGTCCGAGTAGGGTTCTTAGAGGTGCTACCCCCTCCTTCTTGGCTTGGTCGGTTAACAGCGGTGTTCTGGTCATCCATGAGGTAAAAAGATTGTTCAAAAGCGATGTCGATCTCACTACCGTCTTCTATGATTGGTGCTAGTGGATCTATTCTAACTTGGGTCACACTTTCCTCCATAGACACTAAGTTGACCTTCTCCTTGTGATCTTTGGTCTCTTTGTAGGTTTCTTCTTGATCTTAAATACATCGATTTCTTAACACACCACTACCAATCCAAACCTTTTACCTTAAAAGTTTGCTTTGCCATTTCTTACTCTGGCTATTTCAGCTCTCCAATTTGTTGACTGATTGCACTTCCAATTGGTCTTGACTTGTTTGCTGGACCTTATTTGCTGGCTATCTGTACAAAACTTTAGACTCTACAAATCTTTGTCAATAGAGTAACATTCAGTATTGATTAGTAAGACCATGTGAGTACTTCTCGTCTAAAGTTTTTTTGGGAAGGGTTGGTTCCCTCTGTATGTTCTTCTCATTGAAGTGACTGGTAAAATGAATTGGTAGAGTTAAGTGGAAAACTCTGGCAGGCTTAATTTAATCAAATAAGTTCTAATTTTGGCCCTTAGACACGATACGTGTATAAAGTCTATCTGGTAAAAATAAGAATATTTCTTCTCCAGATATTCTCTACCATGCATGTAACTCTCAGAAGATTTCAAAGTGAAAATTGAACCAACTTTGTGCAAGTTATACTTAGATCAAGTCTGATTTTGGCCCAATTTTTGTTTTTTTGGTAATTACTGGCTCACATATGCTCCAAAGTGAATGCAATCTTGGCTATTGGCTTCTAAGGTCCCTTAGAATGCTAGGATATGTCCAAGTTTAGATTTTGGAGTCAATAGGGTAAAAAACACATCATATGTGTATGATGTCTTTTTACCCACAATGGAGAAGTTTTTGTAGGTTTGTGCTTAGAGTAGTGTGCCCATACCCCTTGTATAGTCTGAAGTTCTAAAAATGTTCAACATCATAAAAAACACATTATATGCGTATAATGTCTTTTTGCTCCAATTGAAATGAATCTTGCTCGAGAGGTAGTCCAACACTTAAGGACTTCACATATATTCTCTCACTTGAGTTTTGAATCAATTGTGTTCAAGTTATAGCCAAAATGGGTATGCACATTGTCTGATATGTTTCTTGGTCTTTTCAAGCTCAGGATATGGTCCAAATGCAATGAAATTTAAGCTATGGAATGCTCTACGACACTTGGGAATACACACTTGTATAATTTGACTCTATTCTGGGCCAAATCACATCATACGTGTATAATGTGTTTTCTCTCAGATTAGACTTTTGTTGTGCTCAAAATTAGGTTTTGATGTCAATGTTTTACCAATTCACCAATTTTCTTGTTATTGGCTAGAATTTGCAAAATTCTCTCTAAATGTAAGGTTGGTTGTCCAAATGGTGTGAAATCTTGCAATCAAGCTTATAACTACCTTCCAAGTGCTTTAGTGAGGATAAATTTGTAGGTTAACACCCAAATCTAAGTTGGAGACATCATACGCGTATAAATGTCTATCATCTCAGAATCTAGATATATTTCTATCCTAAGTTTTCCTATTTATCAACAACATGTACATGTGCTTACAACAAAATTTAAAGCTCAAAAGTGCTCACAAACACAAGTTTTTGCTTTTTCCAGTCACAACCACTCTATCTTTTGGCTTTTGGTCCCCAAATCTATGCCAAGACTCCCCACTCAAGATGTTCCTAGGGTAAATGATACCTTTTGAACACACTGGTATAGTCAATTTTCACAATTTTGGTCTCTTTTTAGCCCTAGAGACATTATACACGTATAATGTTTAACTTTGCAGATTTGTGATTTATATGTGCAGAACTCTCCCAAATGTCTTCTTAAGTTCTTAACAACCCTCAGTCATGCAGAACCTTTTTGTGAGCTTTGTTTTTACCCTGTTTCGACTTAGAATCAACCTCTTTTCAAGGTTTCAAGGCAAATAAACAACTCAAGAAAATCTTCATTGATGGACAGCTCTAGATCTTATCACCTCATTAACCACTCAAACACCAAAACATATACAATTCTAAACTAAAACCATCTACATGGGTGACCAAGGCAAGACACACGCTTCCTAGCACCTCTCTATGTGTCTGTTAACCCTCACGGCTCACGGACACCCTATCGCATACGACGGACGTTGTATTATTTACTTGGTAGAGTTAGGTACCGGGCTTGTCGGTCCAATAGGAAAAGGGTAAGAGTGATCGCTGATGAGAGGCGCACTCTAACTGGAACATTCAAGGGATTAGTTGGCTAAGCATGGGCGCCCAAGTGTGAATGGGGCGAGCTCATATAAAAGTCAGCTAAACCTAAAATTCACTCATTCTCTCATATGTGCAATTGAAGAGTGCTCTTGCTCCATCTCCATCTCCTTGTGTGTGTGTGTGTGTATGCGTGAGAGAGAGAGAGAGAGAGAGAGAGAGAGAGAGAGAGAGAGAGAGAGAGAGAGAGAGAGAGAGAGCGATCGAGCATTACGGCGGCGAGGCGGTTGAGCGCAGCGTCGCGGCGTCTCCCTCTTCTTCGCGGCGAGGAATCCTCCACGATAGCAAGCGTAGAGCGGTGAGTGACACACCAATGCCATCTTTGAGCTTACTAGTTTAGGCTTGTTGTGTGCTTGGAGTCATTTGTGGTCGCACACAGTGTATCGGCAAGTTCCTTGCATTGACACGTGCGACATACGCGCACATTTTTGGCGCCAGTGTCGGGGAATGCCATACACTAAGCTTGAATGGCACTCTATTCTTCTTTTGTGGTGCAATTTCAATTGTAGGAAAGGTAGGGAAGGAAGGTGTGTGTTGAGAAGAAGGATTTTGTGTTGCCAACCATGTATTTGTTTGTTAATGAAGATTTGAAAGGTTACCGTGTTTTCTCTATGTAAGGTGTTAGTATTAAGGTTGTTGGTTCTGTGTAATGCAAAGTACAGTAAGTAGAAAGTAGATCTGTGAGAGCTAATGAAGTGTGTTAGTGTATAATAGTAGGTGTATTAGTTGTAAGTAGGTAGATAGAGTGTGTGTGCTCGCGCGCAGGCCACAATGACCTTATCCTCAAAAAAAAATAAAAAAAATAAATAAAGGTAGGACCGGGATAGGGAATATCTCCCAGACCCAGACCAAAGCCCAAGCCCAAGCCCAAGCCCAAGCTCACGCTCAGGCTCAGGCCTCAGTCGCCCCGCCCTTTAAAATTTTGTATTTTATCTTCACACGTAGCTAAAAATCGACTTTTTGAGGATCAACGGAGCTTCAGGTGACCGAACGTTGTGCTGTAAACAACGCGACCCTCTGAGTGATACGCTCATTTTGAGCTATCACACACTTTAATCAAAAAATCGATCATTAAAAACATTAAAAACGTAAAAAAAACGAGTGAAAACGGACGCCTAAAAATGTAAGCGATTAACCTTCGAGGTTATTCACCGACGCTTGTAGGGTGGCACATGCATCTGCGCTTTGGTCGTGTGATAGAGACGGAGCAACTAGAGAGAATTTTGACTTACGCGAGTTCTCATTATCCACCTACCTTAGGTTCCGGGCCCTCGGCGGGGACCCAAGGTAGTACAAACCAAGACTCGAACATAGAGGCTAGTGACTCTTTCTCTGACTATGATGTCATGGAGGGTTTCCCAATGCCTAATCCTGATAGCTCAAGCCAAGACATGCATGCCATGGGCTAGCGGTCTGGGTCGAGCGTGCTTAGCCGCTTGAAGGAAACCTTTAGTAGAGCCACTCGCTCCGAACATGGAGCTAATGATGTAAATGAGAGGGGTGGGGAAGTAAATTCTCCATTCATGACCAACGTAGACCCTATGCCCTTAAAGAATGTGCATGTGAATACTTCATTCACTGCACCTCTAGACTCTTCAGAGTTATTTTCCTCCGAGGTCATATTACCCGATGGTAGAAGCCTTGCTGAAGTGCAAGAGGTTGAACGATATATCATTGCGGCTAGGGAAAAGGAAGTCGCGAGCTTACGAGAGGCGGAGCAACGAAGAGAGTTAAAAGCAAAAGTCCCTATGTCAATATCCTTGCTAAGAGAGTAATCGAGTGCTCCTGACTTAGCAACCGCTAAAGGGCAACCTCTAGAAAGCAACATTGCATCTAGCTCAAAGGACACCCCTAGCACCTCAATTCTAGATGGAGTGTTCTTAAATGAGAACTGGGAGTACGAACTACTGACGGAAACTCTAACTGACCTATACACAGGTCACACCTATCACATGCGTTGGTTAGATGTCCTACAATCCACAATGGATGCTACTAGTGTGGAGGATCAACAACAAAGAGTTTGTGAGGTCATCCATAGGGTCATTGAGTTAGACAGACAGAACAAGGGGATCAACATGCCTTCAACGGGTCTCATGAGATTCTTGGATACAGGAAACGCTAAACAACCGACCTTATCGCAAATGAAGACTCCCTCGGTAAGTCCGATGGATCCTCCATATGTTGTTTCTCTAGGTGTCTCAGTGCAATTTGAGCCCACAAGTGATAGATTTACCTTTCCAAGTCTAGCTCATCTTTCCCTTGATGACACCACGGCTACCATGCCTACCCCAATGATGGGCATGCCAAGAAACACGCCATAGACCTCATTTGTTAGTAAAGCCCCGCTACATGGTAGCTCAATGCCTGCAACAATACCTAGAAGTGTGTACCAATCGTATGCACCTATGGGTCATCTCACTCATGTAGTCCCTACCTCTCCCATTGTTTCAACTACCTATGCTCCAAAACCACAACACCCAAGTTCTTATTTCCATGGGACCATACCGGCTAGCATTAACATGCCACATCCGATGTCTGCTATGCCTAGGGCCACACATATGAACTTTGGGCCACCACATGGCACAACATCATACCCAACGTGGAACCCAAGGGCTTCCTATGCGCCAAGCCCAATGCCAATACCTACTCCACATATAGTCTCTGGAGCGCCTTCACCCACGGTGCCTGCTCACTTAGGTGACTTGGTAACATTTTCTCAAGCTATCGGTCGATCTATTGCTGAGAATATGTGTAACACTCCTGATAGAGATCCTAGAAGTAAGGCAGTACAAATAGCCAAGCTCACACAAAAATTCAGTGGAGACGGGGATGTGAGAAAGCATATCGAAGTGTTTGAACAAATATGTGATTCTCTAGGAGAACACAATGACTTGCATAAGAGTAATTATTTAAGACTAACCTTACGTGGGAAGGCAGGGGATTGGTATAGAACCCTAAAGGTGGAAGAAAAAACGATTTACCCTACTCTTAAGAGACTGTTCTTGAAAGAATACATACGAGAGGGAGTACTTTGGGGTGTAGCCTCTCAGCTCCAGAAATCCCAACGAGAGGAAGAAGAGTCTGTGAGAGACTTTATTAGTCGCTTGAAGCATTTGAATTCCCGTTGTAATCCAAATGAGCGCTTCAATAATAATCAATTGCTTGATAGATTCATTAGGGGATTACGACATGAGGATATCTACAATGGCCTAGTCATTAGAGGTATCACCACTTGGGAAGTATCCACCACCAATGCGATCCATTTGGAGGATAATTTAATGATTCAAGGAGAAAGAGTGTCTGTTGAGCCTAGATATATTAGCTTGTAAGCATCAGGACATCAGCCAATGACCCTAAAGCCTATTGCTAAGGAGCCAAAGATATCTGAGATGACTTTAGCAGATCTCACCAAGGCTATTCAAGAGAGTCTTAGAGACAATCGTGCTCCATAAAACAATCATATGTATCCAAGAAGGGAGCAACAATGGTGCTCAGTATGCTATGGACCGCATAGTACCAGTGAATGCCCTACTTTTAGAGTAAAATTCAATGGGAATTGCAATGCCTCTGGAAGGTATGGTCATCAAGCTAAGAACTGTATAGTATTTAAGCACGCGATGGCCAATAGAACAACCTTAGCATGGACAGACACACCTCGAATGCCTACATTGATGCCGGCCCCACCTCTTGAACAAACAACACAACACATGGTCCCTAGGGCCCAAAATGTTGTCCAAACAACACCCTTACCACCTCCAGTGCTAGGACCACAACCACCACATCCGAGAATCACTTCTGTAAATCAAGTGGGTTGTGAGTCATCTATTGCTTGTTTGGAAGGATGTGAGGAAGATATAGACCCTAATATTGCCTATGGGATAGATCTGCTTGAAGATAGTCCACAATACTACATGGAGGACTATTGGGGACAAGTCAAACCTCTCTATCAAGTAGCTGCTCTTGCTACAAGAGGCCAAAATATCAATTACATTGCTAAGAGACCACCTCTTCAATGCTATGAGTGTGGAGGTCCACATCGTGTAGCCGAGTGTCCTATTAGGCTACAAAAGAACGCATGTTTAATTGATGTGGCATAGATCCACATGTGTAATCGATGTGGCATAGATCAATTGAATTCCCAATGTCCAAATAATCCAAAGGCACCGAAGATTACGCCATTAAACTTAATTGAAGTTACCGAGGAGCTATCACAAAGTACACCTGTGGTACCAGTAAACGTACTTACACGATCGATGCTCCAAAAACAAAATTATATTCTTGAGGAAAGACACACGACATCAATTGCCCAATCTCAGAAAAAGAAGAAAAAACGAAGGAAGAGATCGCAAAAAGCAGCGAAGTCAGACCCCAGTTCAAAGACCAACATAGGGACTGGTGACGACCCTGTATATATGAACGATGCTGAAGAGGATTCTGATTCAGGTGAAACCATGAAGACCAAAACGACCACTAAGATAGAAACCAACAAGGAAGATCTTCATGAGCCACAATGGTAGGGATCCAACAAGAAGATAGGAACTTATCCAAACCCTACAGAGGAGATTGAGCGAGTCAAGCAATTAAGGAGTTTGGTAGAAGATACCCAAAGGGATCTAGAGCTAGCACCTAGGCAAATCCAGATTACAGACACCGTGTTCCCTACGTAACAACAACCTCACCAAGTCCATAGACCCTTAGCCATACCTAGTGTCATCCAAGGAGAAAGTGACTTGAAGTCATGGGAAAGTGGACGTACTCACTTCTTGATGGAAAGAATGTTTACAGTGGGACTACCTGATCCTATCTAAGAAATGGAGATCCCATATTCCCCACGTCAAGGAAGTGAAGCCCAAAAGGTGCCGTTAAACATTGGCAAATTGATGGATTTCATGTCTTCAGAAGTTAGAACCACCATCATGTCCAAACTATATAAAGACCCTGAGCTAGTCTCAGCTCTTCGAGCCTCGATGGAGAACTGAAGTTTGGGCTACCACAATTTGCACAGATGGATGGAGCTGGGGAGATGCCAATAGAGGAGGAACACTTAGATCCACAACCCAACCTAGATAAGAACCTTGTTATATAAATACCTGTTAACAAGTTGGGACAATACTTTGAGGGTGATGAATCCAATGCAACCATACCAATCACTACTAAGAAATGAACTGTGAAGGGAATCCTTGATGGTGGTGCTGGGGTTAGCATTTGACGAAAAATTGCTGGGAAATTATGGGAAGACCTCACCTTGCGACCACAACCATAGTAGTGAAGATGGCCAATGGGTCTATTGTTAAATCTATTGGGATGCTAGAAGATCTCAATATCAAGGTCTTTGGACATAAAATAAGGATTACCTTCATTGTTATGGATTTCTCCAAACACACTATGGCATCGGAGATGATCTTAGGACGTCCTTTCATGAGGGAAGAAAAAATGGTGCATGACTGGTCTAAAAACCATGTCTACTTGCAGTTCCAAGATTTTGTCATTAGAGTGGATCTTGTAAGTGGTTGAGCACATCCCCTAGGAAACACATTTATAATTGATCATCGATCTGACACTACAGTTCACTCGGCCCCATTGCAGTATTGTTACACGTGTAAAGTGGACACTGATGTTGGGGAAGATTCTCCTTATATGGATGTACTACCTGGGATGACTGAGTCAAACAATGTGGATTGGGTCCAACTAGCAGCAACCATAGACACTTGGGGAAATAGGGGGACGACCTGGGTAACACCTGAGGGGAATGAAATTCTCGTACCCTTATATATGCTACAAGCAATGCATATAGATTCTGACAAAACTCATCCTCATATAATAAAGAAAACGTACAAGTGGGTCCCTAAATATTCTTTAGCGACCATGGTTGATGCTAAAAAACAGAAGCCTTGTAAGAAACATCACACTAGCTCCAAGAAATGTAAGGAGACGTGCTGTTGGATTTCTAAATGACTATTGGAAGCCCAAGGCTACTATCAAGGAAATGATCATATCTGGGTGCCAAAACGTAGATTGTGTTCTTATCTGTCACCTGACCCATGTGAGCCCAATTTCGTAGCTCCAAAATGAATCAACGATCATGGAAAGAAAAAAATCGCAGAATGCTACACACCCGCTCTAGAGCTAGTTTGGGTACCGAAGAAAGAACAATTTGTTCCACCTAGCTCAAGAACAGGAAAGTCAAATGAAGCTTCTTGCTCTTCATGTAATTCCTATACGGAAATAGAAGCTTCGACAAAACCTCCACCTACCATTGTACATACCCATACAAGCAAGCAAGAGTTTGCACCTCCCGTTATAAGTTCACCACCTATAACAACGTTGCAAATAAAATCATGGGAGAGTACCTTACCACCCTTGCAACTAGATAAAACGCATAGGGTGGTCGAAAACTATTGGTTAAAGCATTCACCTTATAACAACTTGGAACAACTAGTTTCAAAGGGTGACGACATCATTCCGAAAGGTATGATCTACCCAAGGAAGGGGGGAGTATTTGCTGACATCCATCATTCACTTGCTTCCCTCTCAACCTTACTCCCTGACCTCTCAATCTCCCAATCTTAGGGAATGTATATATAAAGCCTTATACTCACAAAAAACAAAAATAATAAAGAGCAAGAGCAATTAGCAAATGAGTGTGCACAATAAAAGTCAAAACATTGACCCAAACCTACACATTCACATCCGGAACACTGAAACAGAAACCTATGTCATAAAACACCTTTGATCCTCATCACTCAAGTGATGGAGGTGGGTAGGATTAGTACGATAGGAGTGTTTTTGTTTTATATTTAAGTGATTAACAAAGTTCTTTCTTCCCACTGATGTGCCTCCTAGAGGTATTCTTTGTGTTTCCTCGTGTGTACAGGAATGTGTTGATGTGGTTAGGATTTGGACCTTCATGGAATCTTTCTCTCGTCCACTTTTCAAATCAAGTGCGACCATTAACACAACAAGTGTTTCTTATCCATTAGCATTGCCCCTTATCTTTTTTGCATCCATGTTTGTCTGCTTAAATTGTGATTGGTAGCATAATATTCAACACATTTGCTTAGTATCAAACATTAAATTCAATGTAATTTTTTGTCATAAGCACTTGTCTAGGTTTAAAAATCAAGCAGTCCGACTAAGCTAGTTTGACCAAGCTAGGTGTCAGAGATCTTCTCTTAATACCATGGGAAATGCCTTTCTAATTATCAATGGTTACTTAGGTTCTTAATCCGATTTAGGCAGCATTGTGTGAAATGTACTAAGGATTTCTAGTGGACTTAGTCCCTATTGACCTTTAGCTTAAGTATTATAAAGGGAGTTTACTAGTGTGATGAGCCTGGGGAGGGTAACAGTGTTATATGATCCCCCAAAGTTACAAAATTAAAATGCTAAAAATGAACAAACAAAACATTAGGGCCAAAAACGACTCAAAAAGGGCTGTTTGTTAATCTAAGGATTAAGGAATAGTCCAATAGTTATTTGACACATATACAAAAGTATGGCACTCTTGTCTCCTCTATTGTGGGTTTTGGTGGTCCTATTTTGACGGAGAACCGCTAAATGTCTTGATCATAAGGCTGAAACTGCTATATTTGGGTGCTTTCGGCGAGAGAGCTCATTAAATTTGCGGCTCAAAGTAATGAAGTCTCGTCTTTTATTCTATTTTATATTTCACAAAAGCGTTGTCAAAAGGTACGAAATCTATGTCAGAAGGCTCTCAAAACAAGAGCATTAATGACAAATCACCTACTTTTTTCAAACGTATACCTTTCTCGCTCTCTAGTTTGTGAGAAGAGAAGGACAAGGAGATTCCACAGTTAGGCTGGTAGATCACAAACGTGTTAGACATTTTCAAGTCCAGAAATGGGTCCACAAGAGGTATTCAGAAGAAGGAGACCCTAGAGATCACATGGCAACGTTCTTGAGAGTGATCTGAGGAGAAGATGTTATAGACTTTGATACACAATTTGCTGGATTTACACTCACCTTAGAGGAGGATACCGCCACCTGGTTTGATTCTATTGAAAGACAAATTTTGAGACCATCCAAGAAGTTTTTGACGAATTTGTGGAGGAATTCTCTCAAAGAAGGATAGCCCACAATACTCTTTCTCAAATCCACAGGTTCAAGCAAAAAGAGGGGGAATTCGTCAGGAAGGCAGCCCTACGATTGAAATGATACGTGAAATTCTGTCCGATGGAAGAATTACCTACTCAATCCAAACTCATGTTGATATTTATCCAAGGCTTGAGAAATGCAGACCTTCAAAAGAATTTGCATACGAAGAAAAGCCCTACTCTGAATGAGTTAACCAAAGAGGCTTTATTCCTGGTGGATAATTATGCAATCTACAAAGATGGAGATAAAAAAGATAGAGATGATGATTCATCGTTTCAACAAAGTAGAACTAAGTTTGTGAAATCAGCACAATGAAATGAACCGAAGGTAAATCAAGAGTGAGTCATAGAGGAGGTGCTGAAGAGGATTAGCCCATTTGCTAAGCCACAGACCAAGCAACTAAAGTGGTGCGCCATCGAACAGAAATGGACGAATCATATGACTGAGTAATGCTACTACAATAAGGGCTATGTGAGAGAACGACAGTATGTTCCTCAACCGCAAGTAGCACCGTCTCAAGTGCCACCAATACCTAGATATACGACAGGGAATTTGCATGGACCAGTTGGGATTGAATGACCACAGCCAGTATTGGGGCAACAACCACCACTCCCAGGAGCAAGACTGATAGGGGTGAGGTATACATCCAATGTGGAAGAACCGGAGGAACAAGCCTTAGTGCATGTACCTGTCTATTACGAAGAGCCAAGTGGAACAATGGCTTGTCCTACATACTACCCACCAGAAGAGCTGAGAGCACCAGAACCATGGAGCATGATCAGCAATGTTGGACCACCAATAGCGGCACATGATGCAAGAAAAAGTAGATATAGTTTGGATGAGAGAACATTGTTGTTCATAGCCAATGGGGGCTTCAATGGACTGAGACCTGCTTACCAATAGAGGGGAGTTCAAGGAGCTTAACGACAACAGCTGAGACCATGTTATAAATGCGGAGGCGACCACCTCATGAATGATTGCCCTCATACAAAATTTTTCCAAGTCAATTCTTATTGTCCAAATTGCGGCATCAATCATTTGACCACTGATTGTCCAAAATATCCAAACAAAGCGATTAAAACAACTTTAAACATTTTGGAGGCAGTCCCTTCAAGCAGTGGTTCAGAAAACAAAAGAGTAATACCTATATAGGTTATCACACGAGCTCAAGCTCAAAAAGAGAAAGGGGGGTCTGTAAATGAAGAACCAGGACTGAAAGCACCTAGCATTGAACAAAAAAGCCAATGAAACACATGGAAGGCTAGAAAAGCACGCGTGGAAAGAGAACAAAATGTCCTAACGGAAGAATTAAAATGAACCAAAGAAAGATTGGAAAAACTTGAAAGACAAACAATTCAAAAAATAGAAATGCCAGCAGACATTGAGCCTGAGAAGAAAGGGAAATCCAAAAGTGCGGGATCAGGCGGATCTATGCTAGTAGAGAAAGTAAACAAACATCTAGACGCACTCTTGAAGGCATATGAATCAAGGCTTGAAATTGACCCAAGTCAAGAACAAAAATGGATGACATATCCCTATGCAGATATAGAAAAACAGAGACTGGAAATGTGTCAAAAGATGATCCAAACAGCCCAAATCTTAGTAGAGCCAACTGCAAGGAAACAAGGGGAGGGGGTAGAACTTCCAATATCAATACCGAGAAACCCTCCAACACACAGATATGAAAGAGAAGCTCTTAGCTCAAAAATTGGATTGGAACCTGAACATTTAATTGAAAAACCTGGGATAATGATGAATACAACAGACCGAACATCTGAATATTTTTAATCTATCATACAAAAATTGTATAAAAGAGACAAAGGCTCGAATGATCTTTGGAGGCAGATAAGAGAAGCCAATGAAGCTAATGAACTAAGCCAAACAGTTAACAAAACCCGTATGGGAGGAGATGTCTTTCTTCCTCCTATTAAATAGTTTGAGGCAGGACCTCAAGCAGATCTAGAGATGCATTCATATTGGGGAGACAAGGGATCTGTGAGATCTTGGGATAGCCAACCTATATCTCTGAGAACTTTTCCCTCTTATATGGTAGAGTATGAAGCAAAGTCGGATGCGAAAGTTGTGCCATAACAGAAACTCTCTGCAAGAAAGGCGATGGACTCCCAGGGGTTGATAGCCATCTTATCAAATCAAGTGACTTGTACCGTTACTCTCACTGAGCTTCTCAAAATAAGACCTAATATGTGGAATATAGTAGGAAAATATCTTGAAAAGTTTGGGGTAAGGGATCCGAATTCACGAATGCGAGAAGGAAACAAGGAAATTAGAGAAACCTCAATTAAACATGCAACCAGTTTGCGTAAACAAGGTAGGATGATACCGTGAAGGTGAAGACGGAAATACCACGCTCCCAATTGAATTAGAAGGTGTCGCCACCATGGCAATTGATAGTGGAGCTAGTGTGACAAAGGATGTATGGAATAAATGGGGGAAACCAACATTGAGAACCACTAGATGAAGTTGCAACTTGTTGATGGTTATATGGAGAGACCCATAGGGCTCCTGGAAATTTAGTTGTTACATCTTGCGGAATCATGTACAAGCACACCTTTGCAATCATCGATTTTGGCAAGAATAATAACTATGACATGATACTTGGATGACCCTTCATGCGACAATTAAAGATGGTCAAAGATTGGGGATATAATCACATATAACTCAGACACATGGAGACTACTATGAGAATAAACCTTAAAGACCATAGCTACAAAGATGTGGATTGAACCCCGGTAAAGGAATTTGATTCTGCTACATTAGTAGGGTCTGAACTCCCAGCCTTGCTAGGTAAACCAAAGGAGTTATGGATGTGTGGGGCATCCTGTTGTGGAAGCCTAAAAAGAGAAGAATGTATTCTAGAAAGAGCCATTGAGAATACAAAATACATTCCGAAACCTTTTCCAGAAGAGTCCTTAGAACCTTTAGAATGGACACATATTCTAGAAACCTTAGATGTGTGCGCTATTGTGGAGGAACCGACGACTAAGTTTTGTGACCAGGATGGTTATGATGTGGTTTCATACTACTAATTGAGTTAATAGAAGATGATGATTACCAAATCTTAGAACAATCAAGAAAAATTGGAAACAAGCAAGAAGTGGATGGGGAGCTGTTCCACGATTCTACAGATCATCTTCAACGAGATGATGATGCAGATAATGAATGCTCTGGCAACCCCAGTGAGTTAGAGGAAATGATATCGGATGTAAGGTTTTACGATTTTCCAAATCAAAAACCTAGACTTCAAGCACATTACAGGAAAAGAAGGCAACACACAAGGCAAGAGATAACCTAATGCCAAAAATGAGGAACAAAATGGAATTTTTATCTCTAGTAAAAGTCGAAGACTACATTAAAAACAAAATATCATGCCAAATCTCTCGAGATTGAGGCTCTAGGACAAAAGACAGTCCTAGGGACGTAAAAAAACGAACTCAAAAGTTGAATGCGAAAACTAAATAAAAAAGAATGGAAACATAATCGAACCAAATAGAGGACCGAAATGGACGAAAGTTGAACAAAAAAAAGGTACCAAGAGATCAAGAAAACTCTGAGGGGAGTATGGAAAATTGAAACTGAAAATGGAGAAGATAAGAAAGATAAGAGAAACAACCATATGAGTGTACCATCCCATTACAGAAAGTTCACTATTCAAGACCGAAAGATAGTGTTGACACAGCCCAGATGAGAACAACGGGAGAAGGAGTCATATGATGGGCCGAAGGATGCAAAGAAAATAGACCTAGCAAGACTTGGAGGGGAACCGCAACCCATCTATATAGCCACTGATCTAATTCAAGGAGAGAAAGAGGAGCTTTTCAACCTTCTTCGAGAATATAAGGATGTGTTTTCATGGTCTTACAAGGACTTAATGGGAGTGGATCCTACAATCTGTCAGCACACTATCCCTTTAAAACCTGATGCAAAACCTAGCATACAAAGGCCATACACGTACAATGACACATTTGCTAAGCGTATGAAGGAAGAGATGGATTATCTGAAGGAGGTGAGTTTATCTATGAGACCGAACACACTGATTGGGTGTCTTTGATCATTGTTGTACCCAAAAAGAATGGTAAACTTTGAGTGTGTGTCAACCTCAAAAAAGTCAATGCAGCCACGATAAGGGATAATTATCCCTTACCAATTACAGGCCACATCCTTGAATGAGTGACTAGAAAGCGTGCATATTCCTTCTTGGACGGATTCTCTGGCTACAACCAACTTGCAATTGTACTCGAGGACCAACATAAAACAGCATTTGCCACAGAATGGGGCATATTTGCATATCGGGTTATGCCATTTGGGTTAACAAATGTACCTACAACATTTCAAAGATTGATGGCACATGCTTTCAAGGAATACTTAAGGAGCTTCTTGGAAATCTATATGGATAACCTATGTGCACACTCTTTCCAAAGAGAAGAACATACGGAACACCTCAAAAAGGTATTTGAGAAATGCAAGACATATAGGATTTGTCTTAATCTAGAAAAGTGTGTTTTCATGGTAAGACAAGGGTGAATCTTGGGACATATTGTCTCGGAGAATGGCATGTCCACAGATTTGGATAAGATTAAAGTGATTATCAAAATGCCTAAGCCAATCAATGCAAAGCAAGCACAATGCTTTATGGGACATTGTGGTTATAACAAGAGGTTCATACACATGTATGCAATTGTCGTCCAAGCTCTGTATAGACTTATAGTGATCTTTGAATGGACAAATGAGCGCGAGGAATCATTTAAGAAATTAAAGGATGCCCTTCTATCCACTCCGGTGCTAAATGCACCTAATTGGGAAAGAATCTTTCACGTTCATATAGAAGCATCTGCATTTGCTATAGGATGTATTATGGCTCAACCAGGAGAGGGAACCATGGATTTCCCAGTCAACTGTTCCAGTCGATAACTACATAGTGCCGAAAAGAATTACACAACCACCGAAAGAGAGGGGCTTGAAATGATTTATGATGTTAAATTTTTTTGGCATTATCTCCTTGAAAATAAGTTTGTGTTTTTCACACACCATCAAGCCCTTTTATACCTTGTCAATAAACCATGTAATACAGGACGAATTGTAAGATGGTTCATCATATTGCTTGAGTTTGCCTTTTACGATAGTGGTTAAAAAGGGGAAGACGTATCTCAAAGTAGACGACCTTTCTCGATTACCAAATGGAGAAGCTCTAGAGGGTGTAGATAATGATCTCCCGGATGCATATTGCTTCAACATAGAAATGGTACCTAAGTGTTCCAAAGAGATCGCAAATCTACTATCACAACAGGGCAGAGAATTTGACAAAACGAACCAAGACCTCAAGCGAAGAACGAATTGGCAAGCTAAGAACTTTCAGTTGATTGGCGGGCATTTATATAATCTAGGCTCGGACGGTATCCTACGAGTGTACATAAACCCTTAGGAATACGAAACCTATTTGCTGGAAGCACATAAAAGGATTTATCATTTCATTGTTCATCCATAAAAACTTTCCAACGCCTACGACAATTAGAAGTGTATTGGCCGACTATGAGTGTTGATGTTCATGATTATGTAATTAGCTGCACCAAATGCAAATCAAGCCCACCCATAGAATATGCAGCATTGTTTCAAATAACAGTTACGCCAGAATGGAGTCAATACATTGTTGACTTCTTGGAGAAACAAACATTTTTCGAAAATATCACCAGAGCACGGAAGATAGTGATAGAATTAGAAGCTCGTAATTTCACTCTGATTGAAAATCACCTCTATAAAAGAGGAAAGGATAACCAGCTTAGGCTGTGCGCAAGAGAGAGCATGTACATTCCAATCCTGGAACAAGCACATGAAGGGATTAGTGGAGGCCATTTTCTAGGGGAAAAGATGGAAAAAATTGTCCTCACCTCTGGAATATGGTGGCCAACATTACATATGAAAACGAACGAATATACAAAATTATGTGAGTCTTGTCAACGAACCAACGTGCCAATAAAGCGGGATGAGATGCCCTTACAGCCAATGATGGGAGCCAGAGCTTTTGCTAAGTGGGAAATAGACTTTGTAGGACCAATATCCCATGCTTACAAGACACATGCCCATTATATCATCATGGCCACAGATTATCTTATTAAATGGGTCGAAGCTAAAGCTACACAAAAAGCTAATGCTAGGACTACTTCACAATTTCTATATGAAAATGTATTTGTTAGATATGGTCTACCTATAGAAATTTTTAGTGATTGAGGCACACATTTCATAAATGAGACGATCCAAAATCTTGTTGAAGACTTCATGATTGTTCATAAGAAGTCAGCTCCCTACCACCCATAGGGTAATGGCCAGGCAGAAGCTACAAATAAGACTATGTACAATCTTAAGTAAGATAGTGCCGGAATTTAGAACGGATTGCGATCAAAAGTTACATTCAACATTATGGGATTATAGAGTTGCTTACAAAACCTCGATGGGAACAACACCGTACAACATGGTATTTCGACTTAATGCTATATTGGTTATGGAATTCTTAATCCCAACACTAAGAGTAGCAAAACATCTAGAGTGGACAGGTCATGAAATGTCTTCACAAATAGATGACCTTGAAAGGCTAGATGATCTTCGCTTGAAATCGGTAGCTTCTATCTACGCACAAAAATAAAGGGAAAAAGAATTTTTTGATAAGCATGTACGATCCAAAAAATTCAAAACAGGCAATTATTTCTTGATTTACACGTTAAAACAACATGCTAAGAAACTTAAAAAGTGAGGGACGGGACCCTTTGTGATCAAATACTTATTAGCAAGTGGGGCCATAAAGCTTGCTACATTGAATGGGGAAGAAATGCCTAACTGGATTAGTGCATTAGGAAAAATATGAACCCTTTAGGGTCCCTTTGGGATTAAGGTTAATTAGAGGCCGGCCAATGAGAAGAGGGTAGTGGACACACTCTATGCCCTCAAAAATGTAGGGGGAAAAAGTAGTCTTGCACTTCTTAAATGGGCTCTTACCTAGTGAGAAGGTGGGGTAGAGGGGGGGGGGGGGGTGGCTGGGTGGGCCATATGGAACCTCCAACTTCCCTCCTTTTTGATCCGGTTTTGAAAAAATCCCAAAAATTTGAAATTTTTCAAAATTTTCAAAACTCAAATTTCATCTTCTTGAAACCCTCCTAAAACTATTTTATGGTCAAAAAAGCATTTTTTGACCTCAAAAAGTCAAAACGTGCACCCAAAAACCCTTAAATTCATAATTTTTAAAAAACTTTTAAAAAATCTTTTTTTTTGCTATCCAGAGCTCCCCCAAAAGTAGTTCTTAGGCAAAAAGTGATTTTCTCTCTCTAGAACCCCCCTTTTTCAACCCCTCCTTGGTTGCAACCATCACACTCATCCTCTACTCCAACACTCTCTCTCTCTACACCATCTCCATTGCTACAGCAAGGAAGCTCCTCTCTCCTCCCCTACCACCTTCCATTGCCCACACCAAGCAAAGGTTATCCACCTTCTCCTCCCATTGCCACACTAAGCAAGGGTTATCCACCTTCTCCTCCCATTGCCACAAGGATTATCCACCTTCTCATATCACTTTATCCTCTGTACATTGTAGCAACAAGCAAGGTCCTTCTCCTCCTCCTAGTTTTCTTCGCTCAACCATGGCCAACTCTACTTTGCAAAGACGGCCAAAGGATGAGGTCACAGCGCTTGCATGCCACAACACTAGAGGTGTAGATGATGAATGGGTGCCACAAGAGTTCACCAAAGGTGCTTGGGTATACATGCAACCATCTGCTATTGGCCCTCATCGTGTGCGGAATCGTGCAAACTTGGATCTTCATTGGAAAGGAAAGCTCCTTGGCTTCAAGAACCGCAAAGACAAGGGGACCGTAGCCATTGTGAAACATGTTTTCTCAATGTCAACCATGCATTTGCAACAACCACCTCGATTTCCAACACATTGTAAGTACATGTTTTGATAATACAAAACTAGGTGTGAAATCACAGTGTAATGTTATTATGGATTCATACTTAAGATTTGTTATGCATTTATAGTCATATTTCCATCCACATTGGTGGAGGAGCAGCCATTACATAGTCTCTCCGGCACATTCAATGCTATACATGCGGATATTGGAGCAATAATGTTCCCACATCTTTGCCCAACTAAACTGGTTCAAAGAAGGATTTTCTTCTATTCTCACTCCTATATTGTCCCTACTTCTACACAAGCGTTTGGAGCGCTTGAACCCATCAAAGTAACTTCCTTATTAAGTATGGAGAGACCGGTGCCAGATTTGTGGTCGGTAGCATCTTTCAAGCAAAATATGATAATGGATATCCAAAACTCTTTAAAATACTCTAAAGCTTCTAGGTCTGTGGGCTTGAGTTGGTGTTTGCCTATTCATTGTTTTGTGCACATTTTTAAAGAGTTTGGATTTGTGGAGACTACCACAATGCTTGTATGTAAAGATGCGCATTACGAGGAATTAGGAAGGCTTTTAGAAGAGGACTAGGGTTTTGTGGAGGGCATGCACAACGGGGACTGGTACCATTGTAAGGTTGGAGCTTCAGGTATTGGAATGCTCTATTTGAAATCCCGCACCTCCTTGTACATACGATTTCACTATGATCGTTGGATGTGCAAGCTTGGAGTGTGGACTCCCTTACAGAGTGTAGACGGCGCTATTGCAAGCTTTGACATTGCAGTGAAGATGCCCAACGATGCTTTGGAGGCAGTCCAAGTGAACAAGCATTGGACTCTCAGTAATGTTCGAGAACATTTGGTTATTATGGGTTTTGAGGCTCTTCAACAAGCACAATTTCGTTTACAAGGTCACAAGGTGAGAATCCTTCCACCACATTTTCAATACATCATGGTTTGTCGATCATTGGATGCTTATTGTAATGAATGTCCGTAGATTGGGAAGAGAATGGAAGACAAACTGAAGGTCGAGGAGGACTGGGGGATGGATGGAACTATGTTATCGATCTTATAACTTTGTAACTCTTGCAATTTTCAAACTGATCCCCGCTGTAATCAACATGATTGAAAGTGCCTTTTTTTTAATGTCTTAAAAAAAGGGTCCATTATAAAAGGGGGGCCACCTAACTCATTCACTATTTTCACTTTTGCAACTCTTGAGCTCCTCCACTCTCTGTCTACACCCCAGGCTAGACATGGATGCTTCCACAGCCTCTGCATCTGCAACCACATCCACCCCTTTGTCACGCTTATCCTCTTTCTCGAGGACACCAAATACAAAGGGAAGTTGGACCTCCACACCTTTTTTACTCGTCTCCCTGACCTTGATGCCACAGTTGCCCTTCACATGGATGCATTTTACTGAGATTTTTGCGTTCATGGAGGAGCACATCATAAATATTCTGTATCTATCCCCCACATGTAGGGATCTGGGTGCCTTGCGATCTTTTGCGATATATACACTAAGGTGATCGCCCATTCTCCAAGCGGTTGCAACGATTCCAAGAAATTGCAACCGATGCAGGCCATTACTTGGACAAGCAAGCCCAGGGTGGTCAGCGCTCAAGAAGCGCAATTTGGGGGTGGAGTACCTTTCTCGGCTCGCAACATTTATCTTCTTGGTGAGCGAGGAACCTGATTTGGAGGAGCTTCGCTTACCACACCTTCAGGTTGGGTCCTTTATCAAGGACACCAAGGAGCAGCAGGTTATCCCCATGAGCCCTGTAGCGGAAGGAAAGGCACACCGGCTCGAGTACCCTAGGGGTCTTGAGGAAGTGGTTGAGAAATCCATAGTTGCGGCTGGCCCTAGTGACACTCCAGTGCCACTACCACTGACGGATGTGGCTATCCCAGAGGTAGAATCAGCCGCTTCTCCTCAGTGTTAGTGGATGGGGAGGATTATGTGTTCCTCCATGATTTGGAGAAAGCATTTGGCCTGCGCATGGATGAATGCTTGAGCGTGCTATGGAAAGCACAAAATGTCCCTTAGACAATACGTCAGATGCCCTAGAAAGCAAGCTCTTGCCAGATGGGGACTCTGTTGCTGACACTATTGCAGTTGTATGTGCGGAGGTCCTCGCAGCAGAGCAGTTGCACGTGGCTGATGAAGAATTCCAAGCCACGCAAGCCAAGATTGAGGCTGCTAGGATGCCTATGCCATTATGCAACCTCCCATCTGATGATCCAAAGGTCGTATCTGTGGTGGCGCATGGGAGCATTGACTTGGATGCAAAGGGCAATAGGGAGGAGGACAACAAGGAGCAGGAGGTAAACTGTATCCTAAATTTCATGTTAGTATTTTATCCTTCATTGTCTTTTTTCTCAACCTTCATCGGTTTATGACAGGATGTCGTGGAGGTTGATGATTTTGCTGCAAGGACGGGTGGCAAGCGGACGGGCTTTGGACCTCAAGCTTTCCTTGCGCATTACCTAGGACAACTCCCCCCTGGCGATGTGTCCATTATCCATAATGAATTTACTCCCCAAGACCATTTTATGACTTGGTCGTTAAAAGCTTTGAGCAAGTTTTTGTGTTTGAGAACCATTGCTCAAACTGCGCATCAAGTGTTCCTAGTGCGTAGATCCCTTGTATGCACAGTGTTTGGCACTGGCTTTCGTGGTAAAGTGCTTGCCCAGATAGGGATACATGCTTCCATTGGCTCAACTGACCCAAAGGCCATAGCGTACTCCCTCTTGACTGGGGAGCTACCTTACGCGCAAAATAGGCGCCAGGAAATGGTAAAAAAAATTATGAACTCCTCAGATACATGATGTAAAATCACCGTTTTGGAAGTAATAAAAAATATTTGAAATTGTCTCTCTATCTTGCAAATTCTTTTGAATGTGATTTGTCAATCTTGAAAATTGTTTCAATTGGTGATATGAAAATTGTTTTGATAAGTGACTTTGTAATTTCAAGTTCTGTATGTAATTTCAGTCAATTTCAGTAAATTTAGGTATTTTATGTTCCCTAGGGGGTAGATAAGCCTACCAAGGGCCAAAAAAAGCTTGGCCACAAGGGCGAACAAATGGCCCATCCATCAGTTTTGGATGGGCCATTTGTGCGCCCTTGTGGCCAGGCTTTATTTTGCCCCTTGTAGGCTTATCTACCCCCTAGGATACTTACAAAGCACAAATTTATTGAAATGAATTGGTTTTGCATCATTAATTTAGATGCACCCTTTCTATGGCAATTCCAACATATGTTCACACTCAAGGACACTAGAAAAGGTGAAATCAATTATGAAATGAAGTTTCCAGCACACTATCACCTGCTTTAGCTCTACCTAGTACACCCCTGCACCAAAAAGTCCAATTACATTGGACATTTGAAAAATCAAAATTAAGTTGCATAGACCTTGGTTTCACAATATGTTATTTTTTTTTATATCCTATAGGAATTCAAAGCTTGAAATGGCCAAAAAAGGGTGTCCACAAGGATCCATGTAAAATAATGTTGCAAAACCAATAGGTTTTAGTAAATTTGTGCTTTTTAAGTACCCTTGGGGGTAGATAAGCCTACAAGGGGCAAAAGAAGCCTGGTCACAAGGGCGCGCAAATGGCCCATCCAACAGTTTTGGATGGGCCATTTGCGCGCCCTTGTGGCCAGGCTTTTTTTTGCCCCTTGTAGGCTTATCTACCCCCAAGGGTACTTAAAAAGCACAAATTTACTGAAATTGACAGAACTTGAAATTACAAAGTCATTTCATTACAAAGATAGTAGACACAGTAGACAAAACTGTTGATCATATTGTCATTGAAAAGTCAAATCATTACAAAGATAAGGGTGTGCAATACAAAAAGAGGGGTAACTTCGGCTAATGCTCGAATTCTCATTGCAATCGACGTGCAAGCTGCATATCTTTTAGCTGTATTGTCACTCGCTTTGCATGGATGGCGCATAGGTTGGTATCTTCCAACACCGAAATGATGTGGGCCTCTGCAGCTTCTTGAATAGCCTCTAGCACTATTGCTTGCATTCTATACTGATTTCCATAGCTTTGAAGCACCTCCTTCACAGTGCGAGCAAAGGGGGCGCGTCGAATCAAAAGCTCCGTCGTCTTCTGGTAGTGGTGGATTTCTATAAATGCCCTTGCTATTTTTTGGCGCCGCTGCGGTTGTCTTGGGGGCACTTGCACATTTCCTGGCGGGCGACATTTAGGCTTCTTGAAAAACTTAGACTTGCACCTGTTTACATGCTTAGGGGCTGGTTCTGCAGCCTCTTCTGATTCTTCCTCTTCCCTTGGCTGCCGATCTTGTTGTGTGGGGAGAGATCCCTGGCCTCCAGGCAATGTCTTCCCCCCAACGGCCATGGTGGCTCACTCTCTGATTTAGTGTCTGTATGGACCACCCGAGTCCTGGATGGTCCTGCTTGTGATTGGTGGCGCGACGGCTGCTCCCTATCGAACTCTGTTGTTTGCTGGCCCTCTTCCTCTCTCCAGCACTGGGCACATTGCTTCATTCTCCTTCTAGGTGTTATATCTTGAGGAGGTGGAGATTCAACAGTCCTCGATGACTCGTGCCCTACCACCATGCCCACTACCTGATGAGTTCCTGGAATGGCCAGGCGTTTGTGGCCGTTTTCTTGTGCCTTTAAGCCATGACAGCTTCTCACATCCTTGGAGGGTGGTTTTGTTGGTAGGTAGATGCTCTTTCGTGGTTTGTTTGGTGCGCGCCATTTCGTTGGTAAGAGCTCACCTGTTCTTAAGAAATGAGTAGTTTATGAGAGCATGCAATATTTATAAGGGCTCTGTTCACACTAATTTTTTTTAGAAAAAATTATTTTTTAAATAAACATGTCGCTAAGAGTTGGACCCTGCGTTCACGTTTAGTGACTCGCGCAGTATCCACTTTGATCCTTGTCGCACTCTGCATCGTCGCCATGCAGCATGGTTCGTGGGACCTTGCGACATTTGCCACTTGTTGCTATGCTCTTGACGACTCCATTTCCGCTCTTCAATAGCAATCTTGGATTGTCGTGCATGCTCCATTGTGAGCTTACGAGCAAATGTTGTGCGAAAAAACCAATTGAGCATCTCCTCCAAATAATTGGATTGCACCATTCCACCACCATGTCGAGTATTTTTGAAGTACACTCCCCTTGTTCGATAATGGGACTTCTCCATGCCTTGAGTGCTAAAAATTTCAAGTGATCCATACTTGTGCATAAAAAATGCACCATGCGCAAACAAGATATGTTGTTCACATGAGTAAACGATCCACATTATTAAATAAAAACAATCCCTTGTAATGAATACACCATGTAAAATGACTTACCATGTAATGTGTGATGTTATTTTCACCCCAAGAAAGGGTGAAGACCTTGGTAAAATCCTCCAAGGCTTCTTGAAATGATTGGCGTTGTTCTTCTGTTGTGCTGTTAAGGCCCATAAGCTTGACCATTTTATCAAAATGTGCCCAAACTTGCTTGCGCTTGTTTGCAAGCTCGCCATTTGAATCATTGTCGGTAGTAGCTTTGCATAACTCCTTCCAAAGCTCCCAAAAGTTACCTGCCTGCTGGTTGGAGCTGTTTTGAGCATCATATCGACTTAGCTTTCCTTGGGAAACTTTCTTCAAAAAGTGTCTAGCTTTTTTTCCACTCATTGACACTTGTTGAGCAATTTCATGGGCCTCCCTTGTGCTCTTTGCAGCAACGATAGACACATTTCCACCGTATCTCCACTCTTTCGATCTCTTCCTAGCCCACTTTTCCAACGGTTTCATTGTGAAAGCATAGTCAATTGGAGCTTCAATAGCCTATCAAAAATGCGCATGAATGCGTGTAATGTACAAAAATGTACATTCGATAGAGGAAATCGAAAGATTGGATTCCAAGCGTGGTCCTTTTGATCACGGTCTGGGGCATTGAGCATGGGACATCTCAAAATAGACGCTTCCCATTCTCTACCTTCATCTCCGACATCACGACAATCTAACCCTTGTTCTCCATGCCCTTGCCATGGAAGCATGGATCCGGCCTTTGTAGTGCTCTTATGTGATTTTTTTCCATTAGGTTTGTACTCTCGAGTGCAAAATGGACAAGGCATGAGAGAAGAAGCCCCTTGTTTGCAGCCAAGCAAACACTTTATGGTCTTCAAATCCCCACCTAAGTGCCACTCAACATCATAACTACCAAAACCCTCAATCTCCAACTTCTGACCTGCAATTTGGGAGTGTATTACTTCTGTGATCCATGGAGTTCTCTCAAAAATCCATGAAAGTACTCCATTGGTCTCTTTGGGCACCTCAATAGCACCCAACCACCAAATGTCTTTCTCTGATTGCACGCTAAAAGATGGGGTGGGAGATGGCTCGACCGAATCCCTTCGCTTGGTTTGCAGAAGAGCCTCATTCATTAGAGTGACACTTAGCCTCTCTAACCTTCGGCCTTTCACTATTTGACACTCATCGAGTTTCAACACAAAAGCGACTTTTGTGCCAAGCACTACAAAATAAATAGTGCTAAGACCTTAAACTTCAGAGTCTATGATAAGAATAATACCAAAGAAAAAAGTAAAGTGTGTCACCTTCTTCAGGTAACTCGTAAAATCTAAGCATGGCTTCTTGAAGCCTTCTAAGATCCACGAAAATATTGTTCCACATTGTGTAAGGAAAGCCCTTCTCTGAAGGTCTTATGGATTGTTTCTTACCTTTTTCCCTTGTCTTTGTTGCGCACGAAGCATAAAGGGAAGTTGGCATTGTGTCCTCAATGTGTAGGTATGTCCCAATGTGGGAGAACACATCTTCGTTTGTGGCCTTCTTTGCGAGTTTGAGCTTGTGAGGAACGGGAAATAGGTTTTTCACAATGCCATGTTCTTTGAGGGCATCCTTTAGGAGTTGGAAAATAGCCTGATAGGCTTTGGTGCCGATTCCAGCCTCATCACAAGCTTGTTGAACGTCATCATCACTAACCACATTTCTTAATTTATGCATAAGGTCCTTGGTGACTGCATCCTTAATGTGCTTACCTCCAGATGATTGTAAGATAGAAATCACGTCCTGGGTATTGAGACAACTAGTGAGAAGGTTGACTCGATCATCTTGGCTTGTTCCACCGCATGCCTCCTGGATGAAGTTTCTAGCAACAAATAAACATAAATGTTAGAAAATAGTGTGAAGTAAGAATGCATCATGCAAGTAAAGACCAAATCACCTTGTGGCTGTAACTCGTCGTTTGCGTGCTCCTCCCGAATGTGCAAGAGTTTCAATGGATGAATACGTGCGTTTGCGTTCCCTTGCACCAAGGGGTGTTTCTTTCAAGTATGTGATGGTGTTGGTAAGCTTCTGGATGTGGGACTCCTTTTCTTGCATTTGTTGTTCAAGAGTTTTAGCTACCCTCTCCGAAGAGGCAACACTCTCTTGTAATGCCGTCGTCTTGAGGTGAAGAGCTTGACATTCGTGCATCCACGTATGCAAAGAAGCACCTGCACCCATACACAACCGCTTGCAATAGCCTAACAAACTTGCTTCTCCCCTCCCAAGAAATTGAAGAAATGTGGAAAGGCTATTAAACGGTGGATGGAAGCGGCTTATAGGATCGTAAGGGTACAAATGGCCATCCACCCAAATGTCAACATTGGTCTCACAAGCGGTGCGACGTTCCTGTGATGACCTTTGATCACCTTCACTAGTGGTCTTCGATGCAAATGTCGTGGGTAAGCGAATATGTGTGCTTTTGGTGTGCGGAGTACGTGGTGGTGGAAGCAAACCATTTGTGATGTCCGTGAGCACCATGGAAGTTGTTGCGTGACGAAGAAAATGATGAAAAGATAGAGGGGGAAGGGTAGAGAGGTTGAGGAAGATGGGAGGAGAGAAGGAGGGGGGGGGGGGGGGGGGGGGGGGGGGGGGGGGGGGGGGGGGGGGGGGGGGGGGGGGGGGGGGGGGGGGGGGGGGGGGGGGAGAGAGAGATTGGGAGGAGGAGGAAGGTAGGGGCACGGAGGAGAGGAGAGGGAGAGAGAGAGAGAGAGAGAGGGAGGAGGAGGAGAGAACAAAATGTTTATTACTTTTTGGGGGAAAAGAGTTTTGAAAAAATGGACTTTCTAAGCTTGTGGGTTAAAAAATGGATCAAAAAATGATTTTTGGATCTGTATATATGTTGGGAGGGAGTTTTAAGTTAGAAACAAGTAAAAATGAAATTTTTTTTAAAAAAGTCAAATTTTGTCTCTTTGTGACCCACGTTTTTGCTGATGTGGACACACCCCTATGCTTCCTTCACTTTAAAAAAAGCTAGAGAGAGAAAATAACCCTTTAGGTCCACATCCTACATTTGTCTAAAAAAAAGGCTAGAAAAGCCTACTCAAAACTACCTTCTTCAATGCCCTTGCCCCCTAAACCCCACACAACATTAGCTTTAATCCCTAAAAATTAAGATTCCTTACAAGGCCCATGCAAGGTTCATATTTCTCCTAATGGAATGTCAACTAAAATATTTTCATCTACCACTAACCCCAATATGCTTCAACAAATCCATCACGCAAAGAAACGGATGCAAGAGAAACAGAAGATTGTTGCAGAAGCTCAAGTCCAAGGAACAGATAGCAAAAACAAATCTTCTTCGCAACAGCGACAACAACATGGACCACCTCTGAATATTAATGCCATTCAAATAATAGACTTTGACAGAGAACATGCAGGAGCTAGAAATTGATGTCAAACTAAGGCACAATCAAGTGAAGGCAACAACGATGCTTGATTCCGAAGCTCAAGGAAACTTGATCTCCTACAGTCTTTACAAGTAACTTCCACTTGACAATCAATTACAGGAGACAAAACAAAAACTCCAAAGTTATTCAGAACACTCGATCAAGGTAATGGGATGAACGGTGCTCATAGTACAGGTCAACCAACATGTCTATCCGCATAGATTTTATGTGTGGTAGAAGATACGCACACACATCATGCCTTATTGCTAGGGCAACCTTGGTAGAGAAAGTATAATGTACAGCTTGACTGGAGTTAGAACACTGTGAATATACAATTTGATTCAAAAAAACATCAATTTCCTTTCTCTACAAAAGCTATAGACAAACCATCAGTACTACCACCGGCGGATAAAGGAAAGCAGCCCTTACAAACACCCATTGTCCAACAATGGATTCCAAAGAGACATATAATGCACGAAAAGCAAGTGAGTAGGGCAAATACTCTTGTCCACAACGGGAGTTCAATGAATCATAAGCCAAAAGACAAAAGTCACAAAAGTGAACCCCAACGAACCCCACATACTCCGCACAACAAAGCTATCAAGAAGATTTAGATCAAGAAACATCAAGTTTCCAAGGATGAGCAAAGAGAAATTGCAGATAACTCTCCAATGACATCTAGTACAAACAGGTAGCTAAAACTGAACTCGTTCCACAAATAGATATGGGTACCAAAGAAGTTACTTATGGATCAAACTAAGCATACAAAAATCTAGATTCGAAAGCAACAACCTTAGGAACTACTGGTACACATCTTCAACAAAAATCCAAACGCATGTTTCAGTCCAATAATACCTATAGTTCAGATTTGGATACCTAAACAACGAACAGTCACTTACAGACAATGAGCAGCTTGGCTTCACAAACTCTGTTAACTATCAAAGAAAGAGCAAGGATACTGGAGAGTTTATTGTTTCTCCGACCTCACCAGGTTCATACTTCCATAAAAGATTCAACATCAAATGCTAATAAGCACCATGCTTATACCTTCCTCTTGCACATCATTAGTTTTCTCATGCATTGCTTGAATATGCATATAGAACCACATTACCTAGCCAGCATTAGCAATTTCTTGAGTCTTATACACAGCACACACCCTTAGGCGATACACTGTCATCCAGGAGGACTTCAACTAGGAAGGGGGGAGGCATTTCAATGCGGAACCGACACGCTACAAGTGTAAAAAACGCACTGTTTTTCATGATTTTACGGGATTTTGTGTTTGATTGCGAGTATTTTGGTAAAACCGAGTAGATATGCCCTTAAGTATTGTGTGATAACAGATGACAGAGGACAAACACCAAGACGATCCTCTAGGTGTGTGTATATATGTAAAAATCACAGTTTTCATGCTAAAAAAAAAGTGAGAAAATAGAGTAATCCGGCCAAAAATACTACGAATAGATGTATATAGTGGTTTAATATGCTATTATCTAATTATCTTGATTTTTGGATAATTTTGGGTCAAGTTAGATATTTTCTTTATTTGTGATTAATTTTTCCAAAAAAACAAAGAAAAATAGAATAAGCACATGAAATAGCGACATGGTGACAAAAGAAAAATACGGGAGTGATCAATAAGTGAATGACGGCTTATGGTGAAGATGGGGTGCAAATATGAGAAAAGCTACGAAAAGCCAATTTCGCCAGTTTTTGGACTAAATGACAAATTTTTCAAAAACAGAGCTACCGAGTCCAAATGAAAAAATTCTGAGCCTAAATTATATTTCACAACAAGATAAGAACACATGTCAAATTTGGTAAAAAGTGGTCTAGCGAACCCTGATATAAGTTTCTTTGGGCCCACTTAGTAGCTCATTTTCACTATTCACAAGTGAGAGAGAGCTTGAGAGACCTAGAACGTGAGGACCTTCTACAACTTCGTACAACGCACAAGACACACCATTTGGCGCCAAATATGAGAGGTAGAGTCAGTACCATGAGCTTTTCTTGTTCTATACTCACTTTGTCCCGAAAAACTTCAAAAAAAGGCAATGTGGCATCGCGGGGAAGAAACCGAAACGGGGCCGTAACGCGTCAACCACCCAACTGGTAGCTACAAGACTTGACAGGGGGTTAATCCTAACCTAAAAGAACACCTCTACGACCTCCAATGAGGGTTTAGGTCAAACAGAAAAACCCTAACCTCTTCGGACACGACTGAGCAGATTCGGAAGGAATCACCAATGACATGAAACTTCATGAGAAGTGATGTCTCAAGCATGTCTATAATCCAAGTTAGCCTCCTTCTGAATCGATCATCAAAAAGTGAACCAAAACATTGAGTAAAGCTTCGGAACCGCAAAGCGTCATTTGGGCCTCACGACCAAGCTAGGTGTCTGTTTTCCACCAAACTTCCCAGGCATCATCGACATATAATCAACAACCAACATGTAAGGTCAAACATTAAGAAAAATTGTCACCGACCGTCACCTAACGAAAAGACGCTATTTGAGCGACAAATCTCCGAATAGGGTATTTGTGAGTTCAAATGATACATCAAAGCCATGGAAGGGTTCCCCATAGCATCCACATGTAGGGGAATTAAAGCTCAAGAAGAATCATTGCGAGAACACGTCCTCAAATGAAGAAATCTCTTTCGGCTAAACTTCAAGACAGGGAGTTTCTAAGCTGAACACATGACTTTTAAAGTTGAAAACCAACTAGTAGGGCTTAAGGCACAATCATAAAACACCCCAAGGCATCAAAATCATTTTTTATCACTGAAGACATCATACGCGTATGATGTCTCACAGTCAGATTTTGCACAAAAAGCACTCACATGACTTCACCAACCCATTTTGCATACCCTAAACATGGAGGACATAAAATTTCATCAGATTTGGAGCCAATTAGGGTACTCAAGACCCACAAAACACAAAGTCTCAGTCTAATCCCATTTTTTGGATTTGGACTAATCAAAAGTGCTTCAAATCATGTGAGATTTTATACAGAGCATAAACATAGCCTATACATCATATGCTTATGCTCAGAAATACTCTTGCAAAAGTAGACATTATACGCATATAAAGTCTATACTTGTCACACAGGAGTGATGCCAACATTCTGGACATCCAGACTTATAAAGCATATCACACCTAGCCTCTACACCAATTTTGGACAAAATTGGGAATGCTTTAATCACCACTCACATCAATTTCCAAGTCAAAGCGTCATAACCTGTTTTTATGACCTTGAGCTTAAAAGGAGGAATCCCAAAGACCGAGCAAGATTTCTCGAGCAAACCATAAAGCGAGCAAAACCAACCTTTCAAAGAAAACAAATTACATACCATTGGCAACTTTGTACACATCTTGGTGACACTTAATGTCATATAACAATTCTAAATGTAGCAAATATCTTTAAATTTTCCATCTAAATGTTTGTATAATTCTAGAGACATCTCCATTTATACAAGAAAATTTGTTTTTTCTTATACTTTGCACAATAGATGATTCTCTCTCTCTCTCTGTGAGAGAGAGAGAGAGAGAGAGAGAGAGAGAGAGAGAGAGAGAGAGAGAGAGAGAGACAACACAACACATACAATGTCACTTTGAACATTTGCCCTTACATGTAGTTTGAATTGGAATACTTAAGGAAACCAACAAATAAAAGTGTATCCTTATTTGCTATGATCATATACATTACCAAACTCTAAAAAGGTTGATGATGGTGGTTGGTGAGAGTAATGGATGCACATGACCTTGATAGAAAGATTTTTATAATATCTAAAGTGTTGCTTTAGAACCACATACCCTACTTTAAGCTAAACGGTGATGGATCTCGATTGAGTAGTGAATTGATGATGCAGCACAAAAAAGACTAGTCTACCATGTAAAAGGAGAAGCATGTTTTTATGCTTGCAAGTAAAGTTGTCAAATACATCCATCATCACATGCATAAGGTGTCAATGGGGCAATTTTATTTAGATTGGGTTTAGGCAAGGTAGTGACACAGATAAGAGAAAAGACATGACTTGAATTTGGAAGAAGCTAATTTTCCAAATAGCACAACACTTGCTTCCCAACCCATCTTGAAATGAGCCCCCCCCCCCCCCCCCCCCCCCCCCAAAAAAAAATAAAAAACACACAAAAAGGCCTTCTTTATGTGTGATATACAATGTGAATTGCAAAGGGAGCTTGCACAAGGTGACTCTTGACCAATTATGAGAGCACACTTAGCATGGAACAATGGGTAAGTGCCTCCATCTAAACTAAACTAAGGGCTAAGGGGGTGTGAACATGCATCGCTCACATACTCTGCTACCACCCCTGAATAAATCCAGCTTTAGAGCTTCAATTGCAAAGTGGTGGCTCTCTCTCTC